>NC_040021.1:8407101-8707101 GCF_000972845.2 Larimichthys crocea
CGGGTTGTTGTGGGGGTGGCTACGGAAGAGTTGGAGCACAGTGGGACTTGACGTCTAACTTACTTGTTAAAGTGAACATGTAAAGGTATCAGTCACAAGAGATGGTGGTAAAGTGGCATGTGGTTTAGAAATGTCCATAGAGGTGCAAAGTGAAATGATGTGAAAGGTGTAATGTGAGATCAGAGGTCAGAGTGTGGGCTGCTGCTGTGTAGAGAAATATCAACTCTAATGTTCAGTTCCTTCACCAAATGTGCAAGGCAAGTTTGCACCAAAGTAAGGTTAGTACTTTTCTACAACATATACATATTGGGTTTATTAAGGTCAGATGAAAATATTATCACAATTTACATTTAGCATATACTTTTATCCAAAGCACATTACAAAAAATGGAAACAAACAAGGTACAATGTGACTAGGACATGCTAGTGCAGCAATATGACAGTGACGGTACTAGAGGGGGGGATCGATTTATCATGTCCAGTTGTTGTAGTGGAAGGAGAGGAGGTAGTCTCTGAAGAGCTGGGTCTTCACAAGGTTTTTTAGTCGGAACCGGTAGACGTTTTACCAACGGGGAACAATAGATGAGAAAAGTTGGATTGCCCTGAGTGTATGGGTGGCAGAGCTAGGCGTCATTCAGTTCTTCATAAGGTTTTTTGGTAGGAACTTAGGTGATCATCCAATGGATAATAACATATGTCTGTAACCGGAGTGTACTTTGTAGTCAGCATTAGTTATTTGAAATTAAAACTAGTCTCACATGCATGCTATTCATAATTTAAGCAGAATTAATTTTGTGGTGAGCATTTTTCAATTTGTGATCATTTCATTTCAATCACTAGATAAGATTAAACAACAGATGAATAAATCAAGTCAAAGAACATTTTCTTTAACAAGTTCCCAGCATCATCCTTTCAGTGCAGCCAGTGACTTCACCCTGGTGACATCTCTGGACAAATTGGACGAAAATGACCGGGTGCCATGCACGATGCACAGAAATGTTCTTTTTCAAAGGTCAAATACTAATGGACTGTGCAGCCTCAGGTGTGCCTGTGCTCCTTTAACACTGTAGTCTTTTATGTAACGCCACAAGTCATATCTCTTCACTGGGACTTTAAATTCATCATTCAATCTGGATGGATACAACTAAAATGCGGGCAACATGGTAACTGTATCTGATTTTGTATGGAAATTAATGAAGGATAAACTGTACATGATAGATTTATAAAACATGTTTTAATCGTTATCTGATCACGCTCTGGATATCATAACACTTATTTTGCAATGAGATGCAGTTCATGCTGGCACCTTCCAACCACCTGCTTGTACATCCTGCTTCATTATTTTGATCCTTTCATACCCGCTGAGCCAAAAAGAAAAGAGTTTCATTGTTATCCAGTAAACTGAGTGGAATAACAGTGTGTAAACTTGTTTTCCCCCCAAGCATTTTTCATGAGCCCAGTGTGTCAGTGATGACAGACCCGCAGTACTTTCTTCCTGTGCTGATTAGATAGCAACTTGCTCTCTCTCTGTTTCACTGAGTGTGAAATATACACAAAGGGGGAAGGCGCTTGTGAGATATCAAACACTCTGTAACCTGCAAAAAAATGACACAATAATACAAAGAATTTAAATGTAATGCTTCAACATCTGAGGCTCTAATTTGGATAAAAAACTGTAATTTGTAAGTTAAACTAAGTAACATAAACGTGTTGCTCTCTCTTTTTCATCTCACTTGAATTCTATAATTTTAGACCAGAATGAATAAACTATTCCCTCCTACACCTACCACTAAGAACTACTGTTCTGTAAAGACATACAATGCTAATAAATAAATAAAGAAAATAGGTGTAGATGTACACTCTTTAAAAACGTCACTGTGAGTTTTTACTTTGTGTCTTATAGGAGCAACGATACAATCACTTTTTCTAAAGTATCTCTTTTCTCAGTATATTTAGCGTCTCACTCTCAATGTACAAAAGCCTCTGCTATTTTCCCACCGCATCAGCATATATAATGCGGGTGCCACATGGGCAGCGATCAGAGATAGCATTACACACCCTCCGAGGCATTTCCTGTGGTGTTTCCTGCTTTCTTCATGACTTCATGTGCTAATGTCCATTAATCCTGTCAAACTCTCGACAGCTCTTTCTGTCTCAGGGTCTGATATCACAAAGGGTCTCTCTCTCTCTCCGTCTCTCACAGTTGTCGCTCTGAACTGAAAGCAGCAGACTGTGGGCTCCCAGCATTTCACAGCCGATGGTGGAGATAAGCTTTCCAATGTGTGTAGGTGTACACATGCCTGTGTGTGCACATACGACAGGAAAAACAGAGATCTGCTGTAGCTCAGACTTTGGGGAAAACGGTCACTGTACAAATGTACTAGCAAATGCTAATACAAAGGGATGAAATAAGGTTAAAGACATGGGGTTGTGAGCTAGGCACAGTGTCTGAACCAGCAGTTTTGTTGTGTCTGAAGGGCTTAATGAATACCTAACGTGCAGAGTTTCAGTCAAGTCAATCATGATTTTTATTATGGCTGCCCTCATCTTTCTTTGAGTTACAGCCTTTGTTTGCATAGTCTATTTTTGGCTTCTCATTTGTCATATTGGCCTTTGACACGACAAATACCAGACATCATTTATCTCTAGCGGGACACAATTCAGCAGCAGTCTTTGCCATGTCTCCTCCACAGTCTGCCGTAGATAAGGTTACCCTTTGCCATCTCGCCACACAGTTTTACACAATTCAGCTGAGTCACCCAATAATTTAGGGATCTAAACTCCAGAACCACGTCTATCTTTCATGGAAAACCAGCAGTTATTAATAATGGGTAATGACTACAGGGATTTAGATGTTGGCCCTGCAAAGTTCCATTTAAACAATAACTTGTGTTAACTGCATCTTCAATAAAACATGTAATATTCACGAGTATAAAGTTCAAGCTTTACAGTTGCACTTACTCATATCTGTGTTGGCAAAGATGAAACCAAGGACTCCTGTTCCAAATGTTTTTTATTTCATATTACGCATATCCCAGAGGTGGTCACACATCTGACAAAATGGTGCAATTGCTGTGTCTCAGTTTGGGTATTTCGATACTTACACTTGCTATTTTGAGTGTTTTCACACTGTCAGTGATGGCAAAATGCAGTCTACTGCGAGTATCCGGATGGTGCACTCATAATGGTCAAATAAATGAGCGTGGTATGACACTTCTTGCCCTCATAGGGTGCCATTTTGGCTATAGTTGATTTGAACAAGGAAGCTGCAATATACAAATGTAAGTTGTGCATATGTGTTATATTTATATATTGGCAGTCAAATGTTGGTGCTAATGCTCCACCCCTGGTACCCCTGCTGGTAAAATGTTGCCATTGTTCGGCAATTGTACTGCAATTTAGACACTCCCATGCCAAAATTAGCACATAGGAAGTACATAGCGTACACAGTCTACTACCTAGAAGTGTACTAATGGAAGTATCCAAAGTGACACGTCAGTTAAACTGTGACTGCTATGGTAGTGTACCAGCAGTGGTTTCTATTATATGATCAACAGAGTGTTCAACATCTATTTTTACAGGAGAAATTGGAGCAAGCGCCGTAAACAGTTTTCTTCAAAGACACTGGCTATGACTGGAAATGTAAAAAACACAACAACTCATGTAGACACATTATCAGACGTGCATAAACATCGTTAAACACAGGAAATATTTATTCTGGAGGAAGTCATTTTGTGTGTCCCACAGTCCGACTCATCTGAGATAAATGGCCGTTTTGAACAGTGCATGATTTGCGGATGTTGCAGCGTCTATAGGATACAACAGGGCTTTTAGGTGACAACCAAATGAAACAAATTTATTTTGTAAAGCCACAGCTGGATTCACCATCAAATGATAAACAGCAGCTGAACCAGATTTATATCCTTTTTAAACTTTAAGTCACCAGCTGTATATTTCCAGCAGTGGAAATTGTTTTCAGGCTTTCGTAAGTTCACGACCGCAACCTTCTTACTTGAACTCAAAACTATTTGGACTATGGGACTTCCAATTACCTGAAAATGGCCATGCATGCCTCTACATGTACGGGGAAAAACAGTTATTAGCAAACTATAATTTCTCTCACTGGAGGACTAGACACTGACATGTTGAGAGGACAGCATTGTTTGTCTGTTCAGCTGCTACCTGAGGGGAAATCCTTATCACTTTCAGGATTTCAGCGGGTTTCAGTTGACAATGAAGTCATCTTGCTGTGAGAAAGACGATATTGTATAGAAAGGCTCCGAGGCCGAGCCTATCCCCCGTAGGACAATCATTTAGGTCATGACCTCACCAGTGCCAAAGGTATTACTCACCAGTCCGCAGAAAGCATGAGACCTATAAATCACAATGTGAAGGATGTATTATTTTTACAATACAGTCCAGATAAAGAGATACGACACAACTGTGGCTAACACATCTTTACAGTGACATGTGGACGAAAGGAAGGAGGGGCAGCGATATGAGGAGTACAGGACTGTGCTGCTCATTCCCAGTGGGTTTCTCAGAATGACCCAATTTCCATTCAGTGATCACAGGCATGTACTGGCCCTACACTGTGTTTTTGTGCCCAAATGATAGGCTATTAATAGAGAAGGAAAGGGCTGAGTTTGGTTTCGGGTTTCCTTTACATTCTGTTTGCATGCAGGGAGGTGACTGGAATCAATTACTGGTAAAAGGGTAAAAAGGATTAACTGTTGTCCAAGGTGTTGCATTTAAAGCAACCTGATCTCTGCAGCGACACATTTCGAGATGCTTGATGTAGATTAAACCAACGTTTTTTACTTGGCCTGTATTTTATCTTCCAAGGGAGAACAAGCACACTGTTTCCAGACAGTAACACACAGTCATAGAAATTCCCGGAAAATGTCTGACATACAATATGTTTAAAGACATGACTCACATGATTTCAAAGGTATTCAAGGATTCATATGAACATCATCGCATAAAAGCCAAATATTTTGACCTAACTGTCTCATCTGATCTGTTGGCATTAAGACTGGAAGCAGTCTCTTTCCAGTTGCCAGGAATTCAGCTGAGACTCCAGGAAGTTACTACTCCCCCGCCACATAAGTCCCTCTTTACTGTTTTTACAGTTACGTTTTTGTATGGAGTAAACAAACGGCATATTAAGTGTTGGTTGTAGCTTCATATTTACTGTGAAGAGAGATCTCTCTCAGAAACAAAGCGAATAAATGTACTTCCCAAAACATCTATTTGTTCTCTTTAAATGATGTTCCTTATTTTCTAACCTGTGTTTTGTGTGATCAGAAAGAGGAAGTTGGTTGAATGTCAGTCTCCTTCCTCACAGTGTGAGGAAGATGGCAGGTGTCACTGTCTCATCTGACAATGGGAAGAGAGAGAATAATGATGTGATGTGAGTCAATAAAGATCATACCTAGAAATGTACTTTGGATTTTATTGCTCATATGTCTCTATTATACTTTAAGCCTCTATGAAGAGGTTACATAAACAGAAAGTTGCACAGGATGTTTCCTAAGAGGTCAAACCTGAGACCTGACCTACACGAAAACAATCTGACCCCCAACTACTGTCTGTAAATCCTACAACCACCTGCAGGGACTGAGATTGCCTCAAGCCAACGGCTGGAGAGAACGGTAAACTGTGAAGCTGAAAAGCATAAAACAACTTGTTATAGGCCCAAGTGTAGAGACAAACACATAACACACAGAAGCACCATATTTATAGAGAAGTTTGACTGGTTAATTCAGCTCAAATCTTCTACAGATCAAGGAGATTTAAAAGTACATGCACCATACATAGGCTTTGTTTGCTCTGTCACCTCTGTGTTTAGACTTGTTTTTCCACAAACTTAGGGGTCTTGCAGTCTTTATGGGAATAACTATATGTATGGTAAACTAAATAAACTATTGTAAAACGTCTGTGGACCACAGGCCGAAGTCGGAACCAGGTTTCTGCAGCTACTTATTTATTATTTCAGTATTTTACTTATCCATCTTGTATATTGTGATCTGCTGTACCAATATTTATCTTATATCTTATCTTATCTTAAAACATCTTAAAATATTGTACCCAACTGAATTTACCAGATAGAAGAATAAAAAAAACCTGTACATTAGTGCATATGTTTATGTTGCAGTTTATACATAGTATTTAAAGATAAGCACCATATCAATAAACACAAGTAAGTGTAGTAATATTACAAACTGACATACTGAATATTAATTTTCAGTATATTATCAGTATATATCTTTATTATTCTTTATTTTTCGTGTGCATCTAATTATTTATTATTATTATTTATTTATTTATTTATTTATTTATTCTCTCTTATTAATCTGGTCCCATAGAAATAGAAGTAGTGCCTGTAATAACCTTAAACGTGAATTTTAATATTATAAATATATTGTATTTTTGGATTATGAACTTGTTTTTATTTAGTAACTCTGGACCACTGATCTGCATCAGGTCTGCAGCCTTCACTCTCACCAGGTGAGCCGGTACATCAGTGTTTGATGATGACGTAAAGCAACAGGAACTTGTGTGATTGAGGTTTTACCAGCGGACAAACGAGGACACCGTGTTCGAGCTGGCAAACTTGCCAAGTGGGTCAACTTGAAAGCAGTTAAGTGAAGTTAAAAACCGCTTTTAATGAGGAACGACTTGCAGCAGCAGCAGCAGCAGCAGCAGGGAACCGAGGATTTGTTCATGCGAAGACATCTTCAGAGAAAAACAGTTAAGTGTAAATGGTTTAATATCGAGCGCTTCTTCTCTGTGTGTGATGCATTGGTGCACAGACAGTAGTGATCTGTAGGAACAGGTGTGCGTGTTGTGTTGCTCAGGTGCGGCGCGTGTGAACAGCCTGCAGGCCAGGCTGCTGTCTTGGATCAGAGAGATAAATGCTGACAGATGAATACTGATGGCAGATAACAGAGGTGGAACAGGTTGCACAAGAGAAAAAAGACCAGTGATTGATTGATTGATGTGTGTGACTGTCAGAGAGAACACTAACAGTTTTGATCCTGTGATGAGACAGGATGAACTCTTGACACTGACCTTTTTTTTTATTTTTTTATTTTTAAAAGGATCTTATATAACTGGAGCATCATCTTGGAAAAAGAACAGTCCTGCCAGAGATTGATGTTGTTCTCTGGACAGCCTGTGCAAACTGACAGTTCAAATCAACCATTGATGATTTTTTTTTTATACTTCAGGCTGTTATGAAACAGCAACAGATGGAAGATGGGGGTGGAAGTGCACAGTTTTTTGACATTCACAGGTGACTTTCACACTGAATCACTCCAGTCTTCCTAAGTGATGATTAATGCTGAATAAACTACATGTTAAGTTTTGCATCTGTGATTGACGTCAGCTCCTGCTGTTGCATAATGAATTAATGGAAAAAAAAGTTTGACATTCTCAGAAATAAGGTAATGCACTTCAAAAAAGATCGATGCCACTCTCATATCTGTGTATCAGTATATGAAGCCAGTTGGCATTAAGACTGGAAACAGTCTTCTTGCAGTCTTCCAGTTGCCAGGAAACCAGCTGAGACTCCAGGAAGTTACTACTCCCCGCCATATAACTCCCTCTGTAAAACGGTGAGATACTGGTTTTACGGTTACGTTTTTGTATGAAGTAAACAAACGACATATTAAGTGTTAATTGGTGAGCTGCAGAAGTGCTGGAAGGAGGACTCCGATTCCCTGTTTCGAGTCTTCATGCCAAGCTAAGATGGTTGTAGCTTCATATTTATCGTGAAGAGAGATCTCTCTCTGAAACAAAGCGAATAAATGTACTTCCCAAAACATCTATTTGTTCCTTTTAAATGATGTTCCTTATTTTCTAACCTGTGTTTTGCGTGATCAGAAAGAGGAAGTTGGTTGAATGTCAATCTCCTTCCTCACCGTTTGAGGAAGATGGCAGGTGTTCTTCCTACTTCTAAATCTCGTGAGAACGTAATCTGAGATTGGACGACCTTCAACCCTCCCCCTGAGTGCCACCCTGTAAAGTTAAACCCGGGCCCTCTCTCATGTCCTGTCAGTAGTTTGGTCCTTGTGATTTACAGTCTTCCGCTTGTCTTCTAATGACACTGTGACCCTGGGTTTATATAGCATGTGGCTGTAGGCTTTTTAACCATGCAAGCAGAAGGGCTCTAAGGATAGCAACGTTGGTCTGTTCGGTCAGTCAGTCCACACTTTGATCCAGATTGAAATACCTCAACAACTGTTGGATAGATTGCCTGCAAATTTCCATGGCAATCCATCCAATAGTTTGCAGGCATTCATGGTCCCCAGGGGGTTGAATAATAATGACTTTTGTGATCCCTATACTTTCCCTCAAGTGTCACCTTAAAGTCTATGTTTGTGGTTTGGAGTGAAATGCGTCAACAACTATTGGCGGGTCACCTGGAAATTTCATTCACACATTCATGCCCCCCTTCAGGATGAATTGTAATAACTTTGATTGCTTAACTGGCACCATCATGAGATCAAAAATGTAATTTGTCCACTGACCTCACAGTGTGTTTATTGATAAGAGCAAATGTAGCACCAGGTACAGCCACTATCAGGGCTGTCAACTCTTTGTCTTGTTTGAAATCAAAGAGGTATGTCAGAAATTGCATTTTAACAACCTTAATTTTAGTGTTTAAACCTGTGAGAAATTATTTTTGTGGACACTGAAGGGCAGTGGAAAACAAGTTGTGGTCTGCTGCATGGTGTGCAGTGGTTTTTAAGAGCTTTTCTGCTGTAAAGAACTGCCTGCTGAAGCTGAAACAACCCATAGAGTGGTGAGAGTGAATCAAAACTGTACTTTTATTAGGCCAGACAGTTAAACATTGAGCTAAAACTTGCTACAAAGCTCTGTAAAGCCAAGGGGAGATGCAGTTTCAGGTGATAAATCTCCGTAGGTTCATACAGGAGCCACACGTTTTACGTTATAGCTGCGTTAAATCTCTGATTGTTGTAATTGGTTAGAAGCACAGGGGTCATCTTTCTTTGTATTTAGGATATTGATTGTGTGGAAACTCAGAGGTGACAGATGTCATTGTCTTGTCATTGTGTATCGTTCCCTCAAATCGTCACAGTGCCCGTCTTTGTCACATGGAAACAAACCTGTCATAGTGACGGCTGGTCAAGTTTATGATGAGCTGCAGCTGTCAGGTAGCTTTCTCTGTCTCTGTGTCTCCTGATTGATGTTTTTACTGGAAGTCTTTCAGACGGATGGCTCCACAGGATGTCTTTGGTCCCGCGGTATATCACGTTTCTCCTCCTTGAAGATTATCTTATATCACTCCACGACCTGCCCTATTTATATTGAGGTCCAGGTGGTGTGTGCAAATGTACAGCACTGGTGCGTTTGATGGCAGTGGTTTGTGTGTCTCTCTGCCTGTGTTTAATGATTGTATACCTGCTCTCCCGATGTCCAGTGCGAACCAACACTTTTATCTCTGCCCTGCATAAACCAGTTCCAGATTGCATGTGGAGTTCAAAAGCGCTGCAGGCGAACAAGACCCAACTGTTCTTCCATAGGAGGCATGATGCATATCTTTGGCATATTTGATGACTAGAGCAGTTACAGTTTCTGGGAGAGTGCTATAACAACAGATTGGAAGGAGACTTCATGAGAAAATAATGAATGGTTGGATTTATTCTGAGAGACAAACCGGATTTTCTCTATTGTTTCCATATCAGCTCTTTTCCGTTTCAGTCCAGGGCAGCCTGCATCGTAGTAGCTATATCAAGGCATTTTGACGATGGGATTTGCTGAATCTCCATTTTCTATACAGAGCTACCTATTGTTAGTGTTTTGAAATCCTCCCTGATAAACTGTCGGCGTTGAGAGACGTGATATATCCCCCCCCCTGGTTTCCTAATCTACGCTCCAGGCTGGAGCTGAGCTCTCTCTGCCTGCAGGAGGAGGAGGAGGAGGGCAGTGAGTCTTTGTGCGGGGGGTCACGATCTTTCACCTGCTGCTGGCAGTCCTCCCTGCTGGGAGGTCGCATGTAGGAGCTGAGGCGTGAAGGAGTCGACAAGAGAGGAAGGAGCAAAGAAGGATAGGAGAGAATGGCAGAGGCAGAAGATAGTAGAAACAGATACTTTAATTATTCCTGCAGTGTTTTACCTTCAACACTTTGGGAAGTTGAGCCCAAAACAATGACGACTTGAAGTAGAATTCATGGCACTAGACTGTGCCTGATAAAATGACCAGTGAGGACATGGACTGGATGTCAACAATGCTGTGATACTAGTAAGATGAGCAGAAATGAGACGTTCTTGCAGTTTGTCATCACCCAACTTTGTTTCAGTCAGACGACCCTGGTTTCAGCTGCACGGCTAAAACGACCTTTCCTGCTTGTCATACAGGAAAAGGAAGTGAGCCGTGCTAACAAGCAGGTCATCCAGCTTTAAATTTAGCTTCTCCATAGATGCATATAGGGCGCACGCACTCCTTCACAAAATCCCTGCATTGTGCGAGGCATGAAAGTTTCGCTCTACAGAGAATGTTGTTAACCTTTAACGAAAAAAAGTGTGCCTTAAGCCGTAGCACTACCCTCTAATTAAAAGCTTTTCGCCTGGAGATATAAGCTCTTAAGACAAGTGCCGCACCTCTATCTGAGAATAAAACACCTGTCATTTACTCGCTCCTTGCCGTGAGTGGAGATGCAAACAATACAGACGATCTGGGCCCGACATGCAAAGCATGCCCTTTCACATGCAAAGCTGTGTGGCAGACACCGAAGAGTCAGACAGCCATCAGACATAAATGTCTTAGTAAAGATGAGGTCACACATTGTTGCAGTGTTTTTAGTTAAACACACGCTTTTGGTCAGCATACAAGATGGTAAGTAGGTATGCATGTATGGTTTTGATAATCTCTTCATACGTTTTAATAATGCCGCCCTGTTGCCGTGAAGAATTACCTTGCCCTGCTGCTTCCTGTTATAATTTCCAGATTTCATGGATTGCTGTCGCTTTTGTCTGTGTGTGTGTGTGTGTGCATGTCAGAGGACAAAAGGTTGACGAATACAGCCATGTGTTTCCTGTTATACTCAGGTGTGCATGTGCGTACGTGCACGTTTGTGGTTTGCTTGTGTGTCTCCAGGTCCAGCCCATGTTTCCGTGGCCCAGACTGGAGCAGCAGACGGACATGCAGAGACCTGCTCCGTGCTGCACAGGGATATTTTTGGACTGTTGTGTTACTGTGAGACAGGCTGTTGGAGTGACTTCCTTTTCAAAACCAAATGATTCTTTTCCTGGTCTTTGAGGCTGGATTTGTCTATTTGTCTATATCCAGCACCAGACTGCTAACTTTCTATTCATAGTGTCTGTTTATATATGCAGCATTAGAGCTGTGCAAGCTAACAGTGATAAAATAACCATCTGGTTATAACCAACACCTGCAAGCAAACAGTTCACTGCAGGCTGAGATTAGAGGATGAAATATTCTGTATCATCGAAAATAAGACTGTCCTCTGTCAAGGCTTGATCTAGATGTAAAACTGACCTCCTTACCTTGGGGCTAAATACAGATAACCTACATAGGGAACCTTGACCTGATCTCTACAGAGTACAGACACGCACAGAATCATCAAATGAACTGTTTATTCACCATGAACTGAAGTGGGATGCAGAAGATTAGTGTGCATGTAGATTGAATGTTTTTCAAGGATTTCCACAGTTTGGTTTCAGGCTGATTCTGCATAAAAATGTCCCCTAAAATGTAAATCATCCTATTACATCTTACCCTTGAGATACCTTAGATATGAACGAGTTTTGTTTCCATGGTAAGAATCTTGACAGCACCACTGTGAACCCAACAAACTCTGCTTTATCGCCAAAACATTAGTCCCACAAAGTAGAGGCAAATATCTTAAGCACAATTTCCGCAGTCTCTTAACGCATTTCCTGCCGTCACCATCCTGTTTTGGTATTTACCATTTTAAAATAACCTTTAAAAGTCTGTTTTTGATCTTTGTGTTGACAGAATCTTTATTTTTCACAGTGGTCACGTTGCATTGTTTTCCATTACTGCCACACATGTCACTGAATTTTCTCAGTTAAATGTCATTTCATCTGTACTTTCGTCTATGTATTTCCTGTTGGAATGAACAGAGGCTGTTTGTTTCTCTTTTTGTTCATATGTAGAAGAAATTATATATTAAAAAAAGACTCTTAAGTCCCCTCAAACAGTGTAAATGTGGACAGCTTTCATGCAGCTGATGGTTGCATTTAAGTTTGATGTCATATTCAGGCTCAGTGCAAAAATGACTTGGGTCATCTCAGGTTTTTAGGTCTGTGCTTGTATATTTGTGTCTGTCAGAGTGTGTGTGTGTGTGTGTCTGCTTCGAATCAGTGAAAATGACTCAGATGAGACATTTGGATTACTGAGGGCACAATGTGCTTGACCTGAGCTGTCAGAGGAGCCCATATGAAACCTGCTGATTTGACACATGCCTGTTCCTCACACCCATACACGCTTCATGCACCTACTTCACATGTGAAATGAAGCGTGTGTGGGCATATTAGTGCATATGCTCTGTATGTCACAACTCACCCCGTGCATCTGATAACACACACGGGCGTCTGTATTTGTTCAGCAGGGTGAAGCATTCCAGCAGACATACCTATAGGCTGTGATTTAAGTGCATGTGTGTTCTCCAGCTTATTCTATACTACTAACCACTACTTAAAGTACTTTAGAGATCTGCTGTAAAAACATGTTTCACCTAATTACAAGGTCTGTGACGAGGAGAGGGAAAGTTTGGCCCACCGTCTTAAACATTTAAAATGTTAACCTTAGAAAATATTTTAATGTATGCTTTTAGAAAAGATTTAATACCCACCTGGTTGAACATAACTGTTCTTAAGCAAAGGATTACCAAGATTGCAGAGCTACTTGGAATTAGATTAGTTTAAGTGCTCCTCTGCAAAGATTTATATTTGTATAAATTACAATCCCTCACTCAAGCATGTAATGCAGTGTCAGAATGTACAAAGCCTTTAATGTAATATCGGCATTGTATTTGTGTTTTCTTGTACATTCCTCCAATATATTTAATGTTTTTTTTTTATGTTTTAACATCCAAACATCATTTAGTACTTTAATATTCTGCCCTTAAAGGGTTAACTTAACAAATCTGTTTAAAGGTGTACTACAACATGACGGAATGATTTGCAAATCTAACCTATATTCAATTGACAACAATACAAAGACAAGATATTCAATGTTTAAACTGATAAACTTTATTGTCTTGTGTAAATAAACACCCATTTTTGAATTTGATGCCTGCCAAAAAAAATAAAAAAGTCTTTTGTTGCTATAGAGCAAGCTGTGTGAAGACAGATAAATTGCCTCGAGTGGTATCACTTGAGTTGGCGTCAGTTGGAGCTACAATTTTGAAAGTAATAAAATATCTAGAGGTGTGGAGTTAGATGCTCCTCATATCTGCTTGAGGCTACATTTGTTGCTACTAGAATAAAACACAGACAGTATCTTTGGTTCTGTGGTGTCGATTCTGCTACATTTTGTCTTTTTAAAACTGTCCACCGTGAGTCGAGTGTTATAAGGATGCGATGCGAAATTGATCGAGTACTCACTGTCGTGCTAAATGCACAAATCGGTGAATCTGAACATTGTGAGAAAAATTTATGGTTTTAAAGTTTTAGACCAACAACAACAGCTTGAGCACTGAAAAGTGTTTGCCCGTGCACTTGTCTCTCTCAGCTCCTTGCAGGTTGTAGCCGTGTAAACCAAAGGCCAATAGGTTGGAGGTCAGGGGCAGGGTGAGACTGAAATACTCCTGCTCTGAAAGCAACTGGCTAATTCCAGATAGTATGAAAGGAATCCTAATAGTAGTGGCTATATAAGGGAGTGTAGGTCGGGTGACCCACTCACTCACTTATTGTACAGTGTCTGCAGACGCTCTCGCTGCCCACTAAAGGTCTGTAAACATTATGAAGGCCTGAATGTGGTGTCTTGTATGTCTCAACTGCTGTCAGAGGTCCAGTCTGCACGCAGCATACAATGGAGAGTTAATTCTATATAATAAGGGCATGCAAACATACAGTACCTGCTTATCAAGTGGCTAAATGTGGCACTTTGTCCTTTCGTTGTTTGTGTGTGTAGTTATCTGTGTGTACCCTTTTGTCTGCCTACACTGCTGGTGGTTCAGGGTTTATTTTATCTATCTATAAAATTGTGGACATTACAGTGTTTCCATTTTGATCAACCAAAACTCATTATGGGCATTATTTATCACAGGAAGTAATAAAACTCTGCTGCCTGTCTTGGCCAACACTCCCTTGCAATATGGTCTTCTTCATGGAGATATGAAGAAGACCACATTGTATATTACTGGATGCAGTTTGTCTCTCTAAGAAAAGTCATTGTAACACAATAGCTGTTCTCCTTGCGCAATAAAGCCATTTAAAGGCAACTTCCCAAGCTCCATATTGAGCAGTGACCCTCATGGGGCTTTTCTTGACTCACTTTATCATGTTGATTACCATGTTATAGTCCTGTAAGGATTCATCGGATGTTTCCAACTACGTGGGGGAAAAGAGAATGCCAGGATGGGTCAGGGGTCACCAGCTCACCAGAGCCAAAGAATGTCCCATGACGAGTGACATGTTTATGCCAGTCGGGCGGATTCCTTGCTAAGTTTATCAGGTTGGTGAACTCTGAAGTGGGAAACTATGGAGTTGAATGTTGTGGTTGCTCCCTCAGGCCCAGATTGATAGTGGGAATCTGTGGGTGTAAAGTGTGAGGTTTGTAAGAGTGACCCCATGAGATTGGTGCGTTGTCCCTTAAGTCTTAGTTGGCAATCACATGATGATTTGTTCATGGAGTCCTCATTTTTCATATATTTTCATGCACAATGTCACGTGAGCTCTATCCATACTGTGATTTATTATTTTTAAATTATAAATATAATTCATGAATTCGCCTTGTGTTCCCTGTCTTCTAGGGTCAGACAGGCACTGCTTCACCTTAAACCTGAGATGTCACCAGGTATAAATAAGACAGATTAAAGTCTGATGACTGAAGATGAAACTATGGGAGTGACAAAGGGGATTTTGTTGGAGAGATTATCCTTTCTGTTTCATTGACTCATAACAACAACAAATGTCAGTTTGGGTGTAACATGTCCCGCTAATTATATTTCCCAGTAGCAAGTGATGCAACATTATTTGTTTAGTTTTGTTTTGCGTTTTAGACATCAGAAGAAAGTTTTCTTGATTTTCCGATGATGCATTTAGGAGAAGTAACGTGACTACTTATTGATTGTAACAGTTTTAAAATGGGTACAAAAAGAACTATGATGAATCCAACATAATTAACAACCCATCTGTTGTTCATGGAGCTGCTCATGATTCAGCTCATGTGGGAAAAAGTTTTTCACATCCTCTGCACCTTTTTCAACAATTTGAATACCAGAATTGAAGTCTGAACACCGAGTGGTGTTCCACTTAGGTCTACTAAAATAATGAGGCCACCAGAAACTTGTAGGTTGAACCAGAATGTGAATGTGTGCCATTGTTGGCCTCAGTGCCTCCCTCCCTCCTTCCCAGTGTACTCCCCAAGGCTCCGTATATGTGGCTGGCTTCTTTCCTTCTTGATTTTGTTATGTCTACAGTCCCCCCCAAATACACTGCGCTATTTCTGGCATCCATTCATTTGAATGTACATTTGAACGCTGCTGCTGCTGGGTGAAAGAGGCATAGGGCAAGAGAAGAAGAGTGAAAGAGGGTAAGCGAGGCTGAGAGGCAGGCAGGCTGTTAAATTCTTAGAAAAATAAAAAATAAAAGGCCACGCTGAGGAAGTTGGCGAATTGCAATTAACAAACTTTTTTAGCTTGTGTATTAAAATAGAGACTAACCAGCTTGCCTTATGCGTTCAAGAATACCCCAAATAAATGTTGTTTTGAGCCTCCAGTTGCAAATGTTTTCCACTCTTTTTATTTGCTGACTGGTGTTTTATGGCTGCAGGCTGAGTGGATTGAGCAGCTGTATTTGGATGTCGCCAAGGGGGATGTACCAACTCAAACATCAGGCGTGTGACCTGTGGGTCAGACCAACTGTTCGTGCAGGAGGAGGTGTATGAAGTGTGTTTTTGCTGTTGTACCACCTAGCTGGCATGCTTGTACTACAGGTTTGTTTCTTAGAAACAGTCAGGTAACCAACAGCAGGCTGTAAAATGTATTAGGTCAGTGGCAATGAGGATATATTCTTTTATTACTTGGTAATATTTAAAGCAATAAAACAAGGAGGATAATGGCATAATTTATTAGGTAACCTATTGCCTGGAACACCAACATGTATCTTCGACCTGCAATTAAATTAATGAATGTGTCATTTAGTTTGATAAATATTTAAACAAAGATAAATGAATGAAAATGAAAGTTGGTAGTGAGGATAATAATGGCAAATTGCTGCAGGGATGTTCCCAGTGTGTATGCTGCTGGGAGTGTGTTTATTTGTGCAGAGCACAACTGCTTTGATACAATCAGAAAATAATTTTCTCTCAACACGGCGCTCCCTCGCTCCCATCTACTGTCTATATCACTCAAACACTGCTCACTCTTTCTCTTTCTTTCTCAAACCATCGTACACAGACCAAAGGAAACTTCTTCATGTTTCATTTTGCAGCATAGACTGAGAGCCAGACACAGACAGAGGAGCTGGGTACATGAAATAAACAAAGCCAGAACACAACAGGTGAGAGTATCAGAGTTTAGTGCATGAATCCATCTGGAGCACGCTCAGTTTCAGTGATCTTTCAAGGCTGACTGTGGAGGAGTTTGACCGACCGGATCGACGGATTGGCGACCACAGCAAGATATTGGAGTCAACTTCTCTGCTGCAGGTCGCTGAATCTTTTTCAGCACCTCTTGCAGCCAAAATGGGGTACGTTGACTCAAAAAAACCTGCTTTATGCTGCAGCACCAGCACAGTTTGAATCTGGCTTTAGGTACAAACAAAGCAGGGAACACTGCTCTGTAGCAC
Source organism: Larimichthys crocea (assembly GCF_000972845.2). Taxonomy (NCBI): domain Eukaryota; kingdom Metazoa; phylum Chordata; class Actinopteri; family Sciaenidae; genus Larimichthys; species Larimichthys crocea. The sequence goes on from NC_040021.1 coordinate 8,424,128, forward strand.
CATTAGCGGCCTCTACACGGTATCTTTAAATAATTGTCTCCAGAAATGAAACCTAGATATAAAACAGGGGTTAAAGTCTAACCTGTTGAACCTTGTCTCACACTAACACATACTCATACACACCTGGCCAGTCTCCAGCTCTTGAGTTAACAGCTCCTAGTTGTCATCTCCATCCCTGTGTTTAGTAGATCTGTCAGTGCTCTGCAAGTTCGTCCATGGAGTGACACACTGATTCTAATAAAGAGAATTCCTCAGAGACGGAGAGACGGGAAAAATGTCAGACTATGACTGAATGTGTCTGAGTGTTTGTGCATGTGTTAGGAAAGCCAACGGGTCTGTGTGGTGAAGCTGTTTTGAGATATTTTTGGTGAACTTTTCCCCTGAGCTGATATTGTGAAGAGAACAGTATAGCCGTGTAGCTGTGTCATTGTGCACTTGTCAATTTGTGTATGCCTAAAGAGACCAGAGGGGGGTACGAGGGGGTGCCCTCACCCTAACGATAGCATAGCCTGAACAGGCCGCAAACATAAAAGTAATTTATTTCACTGACAGAGAAAAGAGAGAGCTCCCCCCTTTCCTTTCTCCAGCTTTCTTTTTCTCCCGTGCCCCCCCTCCTCATCCAGCTCTCCCACTCAGCAGCTGTTCCTCTCACTTTCCGCCCTCCCTCCATCCCACCCTGCATCCCTGCATGCTCACCCACCTCCCCCCACCAGCCCCAGTGTGATGGCTTTGTTTTATTGTTGTGCAGCGTTTGGCCCGGGAAACCCCCGTCTGGAGTCGGGCAGGGGTCCGACTCCCTCTGAACGCCGGGGGTGTAGCAGCGTGGATGCCCAGATAAGCAGAGGATTAGGAGAGGCGGTTGAACAGTTGGTTTCTAAATGAGCTTCATGATTATTATTTTTTTAAGCTGTTAGTTTTGACCCATTTTCAGAGGTGAAACTGTTCATGAGAATATGTAATGTTTGTTTTTTTTCACATCCCTCGCTGAAGGCATAGGTGTGGGTTACTACTTTTTTTTTTGTGTAAATATCAGCTCCAACCATTTTTATGGCTTGTTTGGCTTAGGAAAACACATATATCACGACTTCTCCACACTCGAGTCCAAGATCTGTCACATTTGCTTCCAAATGAGCCAAAAAATCCCCAGTCAAGGACAGGAAACAAACAGCATTTATTTGCGGTGTTGACAAACGACTGTTTCCTGCACAGAGGAGGAAAATATGTAGAGAGGAGCAGCCTCTGTTTCTGCACTACCACACCAGAAAGTACAGCATGAAGGATGTGTGTTTATCCTCTAACCACCAATCAACATGAATACGATAACGGAGATAGGACGAGCCCCGGGGTGAATTTGTGCGCAAGTGTTTTTTATTGAGGAAATGTTATGCACACTGAAGTACAGATTATTCTCTCATGTTGTTGATCTGATTTCAGCTCATACAGTCGTCCATCGTCCTACACAAAATGTCCTTTTCAACAGGCCTTTAAAGGTTCCTGACATCGATGTACTTACTTCACCTTTCAGTCAAAGTTTTATGTCAACAATTTTAGAAAATCCCAAAAGGAAAGTCTTTGATTTAAGAAAAGAAACTTGCTGAAGGTGTGAAGTACCTTAAATTACAGGCTTTTACAGCATGTTACTGTGTACCTGGATCTGATTTATGGATATCCGTGGTGGAATTGTTGGGTTTGTGGTTTGGAAATGAAACCATACTGGTTTCCTGTACCCCTAGTCTGCTGCACCGCTGTACCCCTGTGGTTTACTGGTAAGATAATCATCTGAGCTGTTTACCCCGTAGGGGCCATTTTGGGCAGCTCCCGTCTTCATAGGAAACAACTCAGAGTAAAATGGCTAAAAGGGATGGCAATAGTTTTAGAATTACGGGAAGTGAAGGTCATCACATGACTGTTTTTTTTTGTTATTAGGAGCTGATCCGACAAGATTTGTAGTTTTGTATACATGTGACCATGTGCATGTCGTCTCGACTCCTTAGCTACCGTTGGGTGTCAACAGCCGCTGGGCCATGAAGGTTATGAGCTGTCCGGTGGCTTTTTAAAGCCCCCTAACTGACTTCCTGTTGTATTAATGCTGACATGAAACAGACAGGCTGTAATGAGCTGTCATCTGCAGCACTCAGCCAAATGTCCAACTGTGCCAATTGAACTAACATACGGCATCTGTGCAGGTTTCTGCGCAGGCGTGCGTGTGTGTGTGTCTGAATTAATGCATGTTTGGATGTATGTCTGAGCTCCCCTGTGTGTGTGTGTGTGTGTGTGTGTGTGTAAGAATGTCAGCCTGTGTAACAGGTGGTATCAGCCTTCGGAGTTTGTCACTCGTACCCAGAACAAAAGGTGGATAAGTTGGATTTTTCTGAAGGCTGGCTTGTGTCTGGCTGCTGCCCTTCGTCTTCTTCGGCTACACTGTGTGTGTGTGTGTGTGTGTGTGTGTGTGCAGTCTTGTTGTGTGTGTGTGTGTGTGTGTGTGTGTGTGTGTGTGTGTGTGGTCAGCTATATGGGCTGACCATTGTGCCCATGGCCCTCAGCAGATGTGGTCTGAACAATGAGCTGGGTAAATAAAAGGAAGTGGTGTATAAATAGCCTCTTACGTCTGCATGAGTGGAGTTCTGGAGGGTGTGTGTGTGTGTGTGTGTGTGTGTGTGTGTGTGTGTGTGATCCTGTTTGATGTGAAGGAATTGTATTTTAGGAAGTTGCACTGTGTTGCGCACTCCACAGGTGCAGTTTGCTAAACTATCAAACAGTTGTAAATTCCCAGCACGGCACTATTTCTTCGTTTGTTTTTGTATCTGGTGTCTCTTTTTTTATTTTTCCAAGGATTTTTTTTTTCTTCTGTTGGGATTTCTCAGTTAAGAAAATATCACCTCTACTCTCAATGTCAATGCGATGTACAAACTTTACAGTCCCTCTTAAGCACCGCGGCAGGTCTTTATGAGCCGGTGAAGCTCAGTTCAGAAAGCCGTCTCTAAATCACATCCTGGTGTTAAGTGCGCAGGGGAACAATGCTAAAAATAAAAGGAGCCTCCTCCATCCAGCTCCTCTGCTTGGCTCTGGTGTATCCAGGCCACATATAGACCAGAGCCATACATTCTCACCAGTGCACAACGCACAAATGTACGTCACCTCACCTCTCGCACGTGTTCTTACTGTACAACCTTTGTTTTGTCGCTCAGTCACTTTTACTGTCAGTGTGTTTTTGTGACAGCGGTTCCTCATGACGGTCCACTGTGTGCTTTCATGGCTGACTGACCACCATGTGTGAAACTTAACTTTAATTTAAGGATCACTGGAATGTCAAAACATCATAAATAAAGACAAGATGCAAACATTTGTCCATTTAATGTTGAAATGTTAGTTAATTGACAAAAGATCAATTAACAATGATTACCGTAACTGTTTTAAAGTAAGCTTGTCCCAGTTACTCAAAGATTACTCGCTGCTTTTACCAATTTTACATGATTATAAGTGAAATATCTTTGAGTTTTGAACCGCAGGTCAGACAAAATGAGCAATTCGATGAAGTTACTGCTGGCTCTGTGAAACTGTGATTGGTATTTTTTGACATTTTATAAAGTTAATGATGAATTTAGACCAATAAGAAACGAAAATTAAAACTTTATATCAAGAATATCTTAGAGTACATGCATCTGCTTCACAGGTTTAAGTACAGTTAGTGTACTAAGCTACTGTAGGTGTGTGTTAATCTTTGATAAATATTTTTAATATGAAATATTGAATATGATATTTGTTTCACTTCCTTCAAACTAGATGTAAAGGTTTTCATTTGATGCCATTTCTCGCTCTCATCCTAGATCCTGAGTTCTGTTACAGCTCCATGGGGACCTGTGTGGGTGTGTGTGCGTATAGGGGTGTGTGTGTGTGTGTGTGTGTGTGTGTGTGTATGAGGTTGGGGGTCCAGGCTGGGCCTGGGCGACTGGGTGTTGTCATTGAAGTCGCTGATGGCCTATATTAGCAGCAGCACACTTCAGCTGAAACATAATCCAGGCGCTGAACACTGCAGTGAACCTGACGGCTGATAACAACAGAAAGAGAGCGAGGCAGATAAAGAGAGATCGAGTTACAGTGGAGACAAAGTGGACTGAGAAAGATGTCAGTGTCTCAGGCTTCGTTTATAATCGTGTGAGAGCTTTGAGGCATGTGAGCTAACAAAACAGCCGTGTCAGCACATAGAGGACAGTCTATATAAGTTTGAGCTGCTGATTTTGACCTCAGTATAACATCAACATCATGATGCTGGGCACTGTAATACTACTATTCACCTGTTGAGCTTAGCCTGTAGTCATGCTCTGGATAGTACTGCAGTACTTTATATCATATTATATGCAATATTTTAGTCTTTGAAAGTTGATTTTACACAATGCGGATGTAAAGACTGAAATGTTGTAATTGCAGTCAATGCATCAAATGTCCTGTGTGTACCCTCTACCAGTTAAATTCAGAAATAGTACAGTTAAAATGACCATGGTTAAAATGTTGTAATGCCTCAGTGCTGTTTACCTTGACGTTTTCAACATTTTGCGGATGCGTTGCATATTCTCTCGCTTTAGGGTGTAGAAAGTGCTGCGTCAGGGTCTCTGTGGGTGTTTATGGGGCCCAGCTTCCCTCCTGGTCACATCTGGCTCCAGTTAAGACCTGTCACTAACATCTGTATTTACTGTAAACACGAGGGTAGAACATTTTTCTAGTTCCACAGCACTTTTAACAACTTTATTTAGACGGACCCGAGACATATTTCTAGCCTCGGTGCGTCTAGCTGTTATTGCAGTGACTTTAAGCCATCAGCTGGATCACAGTTTGGACTTGTTGTTTATACAGTAGCTTGTAGAGGAGCACTTGGCTTGCTGTGTCCATCAAACAACAGATTCTGGAAGAAAAAAAACAAAAAAAAAACTGGCCACAGATCACGTTGCTAAGCAACTATTAAAACCGGTTATGCTAATTTGTGAAATGAATATCACTCTGCAGTTTCATCTGTCCTCGTGTAGTTCAGACTCACACTTCATCTGTTCAACATTTACTTTAATGGAAACTGTGCAGACGCTCTAAAACGTATGTTAACAATTGTCATCGTTCAGCACAAATTTCCTTTTGTCATTTTGATTCATTAATAAAACGTGTTCATCACAAAAACTTCAAAGAGTACCAGTGAAACGTGGGGCACAACAGCATTTGCTTCAGTTTATTTTGCTGGATAAGGCGATCTAATGCACGCAACACCTGCACTGTAACTTTAAGAAAGAACAGATTACTTTTGAAGTTTGTAATCGGCCTCCTGTATTCAGTTTCAAAATGGGTAGCTTGAGATGTATCATAGTTTTACGTGGAATATTAAATCCCCTGAAGAAAGAAATGTAAGGCTACTGTGTAAATCTTTTATTTATTTATTTATTTTTGAAGTTAAAATGGAATTTCTCCTCTCAGGGGGACTTATATGATCAGTGTGGATATTTCTGCCTGTTTTGAATGGCTCAATGAAGCCACGGTTTAGGGCTTACTCCTAATTTTGGGCTTACTGGTTACAAAACCCACTATTTACTTTATTATGGGAGGGCTAGAGAGAGAGAGAAAGAGACACGGCTGGAGGAAAGTGAAGCTAGAGAAAAGAGTTTGAAAAATGAAAGGAAGGGATTGGAAAAGGGCAAAATAGGGGAAGCATTACAAGGAGACAGACGGCTGACGCTCGGGAGGGAGGGGGGGGAGTTACTGTTCGGGAGAAAAGCGATTTTCTTTTGGTACTGTAAATAATAGCCCCTGCTTGAGTTGGACGGCTTTCACGGCTCCTTTTGTGTGCTGTGACATCTTAGGTTCCCTAAAGAGAGGAGAGGGCCGGAGAGGGCTCGGCTTCCAGGGTTTTCACTGGCATGGGAAAGGCAGAGTATTAGCCCAATATGAATATGAGAGAAAATAAAGCCTCCACAGGTCAAAGGGAACCTGCCAACACGCACTCCTGGCTCTTTATCCCACTCAAACCCACATAAGACACACAGATGTACACAGAGTGTGGCGCCTACACACACACACACACACACACACACACACACACACACACATCAGCACTTCACCCGTGCTTTATCTCAGTCTGAGCAATAATGTGTTTTGGCTCCTACTTCTGTCAAGAGCAGCCCGGCGGTTGAGTTGTGGCCTCTTCTCTGTTTCTAACTATAATGTAAAGCTTTTAATCTTAATGCCAAACACACGCACTCAATGAGATGCCCTATTCATATTTTTAGCAGCGGGGGTAGTATCAGTTTCACTTTTTAAAACCACACCAAGAAAAATTATTTTAATCTAAGTGTGAGGAGTTCAACATGGCTGCCAACATGAAAGCAGCGATGACTCATTTAGGAGGTAGCTTTGATGCTAATGATGATGTCAGGCGGTTTCTACACTGAGGATGTTTTGGCAGTCTGATATTAGTCATTGTGTCCCTCCTTTATTATACATCATTAACTACGGCTGACAAGTGCAGGACGCGATAGCTAGAGCCTGGAGGTGTGAGCTTTAAATCAATTTGATGTTACACTGATATGTGATCGGGTTAACAGTGACCTGGGTGAAGCTGCTGTCGTGCCAGAACAGGAGCCGATCAAGCAGGCAATGTAACCGGTCTTTGCTTTAAAAGTTGCGTTAAACTCCCTGTGTTAATTTTTTCAGTTCTCTCTTAACACATAAACAAAGACTTGTGTTTAAATGCTTTTCTAAAAATATTTTTTATATTGTATCTCAAAATCGGTGACTGTTATATGAATTTATCCACCGGCTGTAATTTGAGGAGACTTGCTAACACTGGCCAACATGTAAATCCACAACCCAGTGTTCGCTTGTGGGTCGTAGCAGCCTGCAGAGTAATATCATCGGTCAAATATAGTGTATGGATTCGGATGACGGTTGGGAAAAATGGTATAACTTTAATTAGTTTCTCCTTCTTCATCCTCATCTAACAACAGTCGGTAATTGTTTGGAGGACACCGGTCCAATTAGACCGTCACTACAGCTCTGAAACTCTTTGTATTCGCCCAAACCACGTTGGACCCTGATTACATCAGATTAACAAAGATGACTTTAAGGAAATAAATGAGCAAAAAACACGTTGCACTCATTAACATTTCCTGTGTCGCCAGTTTTATGCCACCGGGAAATCTCTGGGTGGGGGAGATAAAATCGCAATGTTTGGTGACGCTAGAATGAGAAAGCGGTCATATGAGCGTGATTCACCTGCCTTATGATGTCACATCCTGTTTGAATTCTTCATCTGTAAACAAGCGACTGAAGACGGGCAGGAAATGGTAGTGGGTGAAGGGTGGGGTGGGGGGGAGCTCTTCCTGTTGTTAGTTGGGGAGGCCCTAAGCAGTTATCCAACTCACATTTCCACTTTTATTCAGTTTTTTCTGTTTTCCTGTCGGAGAAACATCAACATCTGTCAACACTTCAAAGATCCCAGTGGCTACAGACAAAAATATATCAACCTCTTTCCTTTTTCCATTGCATACGGCTGTTTTATTCTAAATTTCAGGCAACAAACACGAGTCGCCTGTCCACAAACTGCAACGGGATATGACTGGTTTCCTCGTAATGATCACACATGACATCAGTGCAGGCTGGACTTCACCTACTTTCTTCAAGCATTTTGTCACGTTGCAACTAATCAATGTTTGGATTATTTTCTTAATAAGTTGAGTCATGGTTTGGTCAGAAGATGAACTGGTTTAGTCTAAGCAAATCAAAGAGATTCAGTTCACCAACAGAGAACACAAACAACACGTCCGAGATGGTTGAACCAGAAAATCTTTGACATCTTTGCTTATTAATTGATCATCAAAATCGCCGCAGATTAATCGCCTCTTGACCGACAAATTAATCAGTCATCTAATAATTTCAGCTCTTCTGTTGATTCTTATTCTTTTGAATGTCAAAGCAGATTCTTCTCGAAACACACTGACCTTAAATTGGCCTGAAAAAGAGGTTCATGTTACCTAAAAGTCTAAAACTCTAAAACGCTAAATCTGTCCCTATGTTCTAGGTAAACATTGTTTAAAGCCTCACTGTGTTTACATTCAATCACAGAATACTGTGGCCATAAACTGTCATCATAACCTTATACTATCAGATTTAAAATATCTCAAACAATCACAAGAAACCGTAGAAAAGTCATCGTTGAAGCAATGATAACAATGACCAGTTAGCAGGAGGCTTTGGACTCAGACATGGTGTTATCGTCTGTCATTGTCTCGGTGTGTTTTAAAGTGCAAAGTGTGGTGTTCGGTTTCAAAGGCTCTGCACGGTGTTTGTTGGGTTTATCCAGGTTAGGATAATAACAGCAAATCGCTGACCCACATCAGCCCTGTGTATACGGTCACTGGTCACTGCTACAGTAGGTCACAGACAACGACGTTGATGGACGTATGCTAAAAGTCGCTGCATGCTCTATTGTGTGTGTGCAAGAATCGTGTGTTTTTAAGAAGATTTAGGTCGTTTTCGCTTTAGTTAAGTGTATATTTCTTATCAAAGGTCATTGTTTGCCACCTTCTGCGATTGCACAGCACCACGTGCGGTTTTGTTTTCCCTGGAAAAAGTTAAGACTGGTGAAAACATGGAAGTGAGAAAGTGGGTGTGCTGACAAGGCCAGGAGCTCCTTTATCAATCTCAGGAAGCCTTGCTACCAGGAGGCAGGAACAACAGCCACTGGCTCCGAGAAAGGGGACTTTCCTCCTCCATCCTGCTCTGTTAGGATGCAGAACAATGACCAAATTACTCACACACACACTCACACACACACACACACACAATGACTGCTGGCTTGGATATTTTCTGCGTGTGCTCATACGGACTTGCTCACAGCAGGTTGAACTGTGTGATGTCTGCTCTCTCGCTGTTTTTAGTTAGTTTAACCTTTTACCCTGACCCGACCTGTCATGTTCAAACGCTCTGATATCGAGACAGGGGAGTCGAGGCCGAGATAGCGGCAGAAAAAGAGGCTCCAAGCTGATCTTCTAGTGTGACCCACTTGTCGTGTTTTTTTTTTTTTTTTTGGGAGGGGGGGTTAGACGAGACAACTCGTCCTTGCGCTGTCCTCTTTTCCTTTCCTCTTCTGCATCAGCTGGTCTTTTCCTGTATTACCCACCCACCTACCTACCCACACCCCTTCTTCTGTTAATCACTATTAATTCGTGATCACAGTCTCTCTCTTCTTTTCGGCCCCCCTTCCTTTTCAGTGACAGCTCCTCTCGCTTTTTTTCCAGTGTAATTTTTGTCACTCGTGTCGCCTGCAGTGTTGGCCACTGTCCAGTTCTTGCGGCGATCCCACACCGCAAAGAGAGAGAGAGAGAGAGCGGAAAGAGAGAGAGAGAGAGAGAAAGGGCCTAGTTGGAAAGAGAGGGAGAGAGACTAGTCTTGCAGCAGTAATTGGTCAGGAAGTGGGCTGCCTGGATGTGCGAGCTCTTCTCTCCCTGTCTCTCCCCCTCCCCTCCCAGTGGGCAGTCAGTTCAGTTGCGTTTTACTTCCATCTGTTCCCCCCTCTCCTCTCCTCTCCTCTCCTCTCTCTCTCTTTTCCTTTCAGTGTCTCTCTTTCTCTCTGATCTGACCTCATAGAGGGGTGGACCGCGGACCGGGCCGCCTTGACACAAGCCCTACGTACCTCTTTTAAGTCAGTCAGCGTTTCTAAGGCTGCACATGTAAGTGTGAAACCTTTTGAATGCACTGGACATGGATCTAACCTGTGGTAGGATACTGGGATACCAGCGGCTGAGGAAAGGCTAATCGTGGGAATGGTCTCTCTGAGGTGAGTGACAGGTTGCGATTGTATTTTGATGTGCGAGCTGGTTTAATTTACCGCAAATGGTTCAGACGTCACAGTATAGAGTCCCATCCTTCTTAAAAGCTCTTTATTGGATCATAATTGTAGAGGTTGATTCCACCAAACCCAGTCTGACCTCCAATTACTCAGTCCAAAGTTTCAATTAACTCCAACAGCACCTTTGCCCACTTGTCTCGTTGGGAACCATAAGTACCAGTTTGGGTTTCAGCCTGGCAGTCAGCGTTGTATCCAAGAGGATGATTAACATTTGTAGGTATGTTTGTTATGTCTCATCCAATTTGAAGCAACACTTCTAACCTGATTTAACATCGAGTGCAGTTTTAACACATTGAAATATCCTGAGAGGGAGACAGAGAAGTTTGATACAAAAGGAATCTGTCAGTTTTTACCTGTGACGTTATACGTTATTTTAAAGTGTAACTTCAGCACAACAACCTCACACTCTTAAAAGTGTTTGGTGTGTGTGTGTGTGTGTCTGTGTGTGTGTGTTCGTTCTCCTTTGTGGTCTGTCCTCATTCTGGGAGCTCTAACTGGAGCACCCAGCTTTCTGAGGGACACAGATTTACGGACAAAATAGGATGAACTCATTTGTTGTCATGTGTGACTTTAATCATTAAGATTTATGACGTTTGGTCACTTTGTTATTGGTTTTGTGTCTTCTTATGATTTCTTAACGGTGGTCATGGTTTCTTGTATGCTGATTGTTATTTGTGGTCTTATTATTGATGATCTGATTTTGTAGGGCTAAACTTTGTCTGATAATCAATGTGCAGTGTTTGCTTACTTAAACACCTTTAAATCTATTATTTAAGACCATGACACAAGTGTGCACATGAACACAGAAGTATATTATTTTGTTTTGTTTTAGGATTTTAAATATAATGTTATTACTGTATACAGTAGATGTTATTTTAGCATGTGTTTCCCTAATGGGAGAAAAGTCCCCTCTGTCTCCGCTCTGCTGGTCTCTCTTTTCCTGGAACGGGACCCTCGTCCTGCATTTTAATCAGAGGCCAAACACAGCTTCCTCCGTATATCCGCCACACATGTTCATGTACTCACTCAACACACACTCTGCACACACACACACACACACACACAAATACATGGCTTCTTTTTTTGTCTCTTAATAAAAAAGAAAAATGGGACAGCAGACATCAACCGTGTGTTGCGATCTATCATCCTCACAGCCAAATAATATTCACTCACAGGAAATGAAAGTTATAATTCCTGTGAACCACCTGTTTTTCTGCTCTCGCCTCCGCTATCCTCCTCCTGATGATCGGCTTCTCCTCGTTTATCTGCATCTGTTGATGTGAATACCGACTCGCTGCATAGTCGAATACTAACATTATTTCCTATCATAAATACTTTTCCTGGGTTCTGCTACGGCCGTGGTGCCACCCTGCTCTATCATTAGCTGCGGCTGTTGAGCTTGTTGTTGTTGTTGACACAGCAGCTGTAGTTGTCTCTGTTGTTTAGTCTGCCGTAATGGCGAAGACGCTTATGGTTTTCCTGGATGTTCCCTTTTCGGCTCCTCTGGCCAATTTTGAGGGATTCCTGCTCTTATATAAACAAAAAAATGATCCTTTAGTCAGATTTCTGGACGAAATTCCTGGACTTGTCCTGGCACTGTAAGCAGACTGCTGCAGCCCGAGGGAATACCGTCCTTGAATCTGGAAATCTCATAAATCCGGGAAAAGGGGAAAATCAATACAGGATATTACAGAGTTAATCAGGATTGTAGCACAGATGAAATTAGTCTTGGCACATGGACGGTTAAAAAATTCTTTCTGGTGGTTATTGCCCAGAAATCTGCTCATGATTTATGGACCCTGGTGATTTGGTGAGGCAAAGATGGTGTAACAAGTGTGCTGGGCTGCTAACTGGACAACAAAAGACTGATGTAGGTGTGCCGCTAAAATAAGGAAATTAAACACCTTGAACTTCACTGACCAGTTAATGGGTCAGTGATAACAAGCTCACACTGTATGGCCCACATGTATTCAAACTCACAGAGCTGTGATGACCCCAAAAATGTACAAAGATGCTAAATATGTTAGAATGACATTTCAGGGGGATTGTGTATAACTGTGTTCTTTTTCTATATTAAAGATGGAACACCTGTATCCAAGTGCCTCGGTAGAAAAACAGTGATCAATTAGATCTTAATGGACAGGATGTAATGAGAAATTATCAAGTTTACATTATGGCTTTTGTTGGGTTGAACACATAAGATATAACGTGTTTCACAGGGAGCTTTGGAGGTGCTGGTAGACAGATTTTGTTACAGAGCTAGACTTGCTGTTTCCCTTATTTTCATTCTTTGTTCTAAGCTAAGCTAACCAGCTGCTGGCTGTGGACAGACATGTGAATGGCATCAATCAACGATCTGTGTGTCTACCTGTTTCTTTGTGTCACTTGTGCAGGACGAATGTTTTATTCATTATCGGTTAGGGTGAAACAAAGCATCCAGTCTTCCCAGCAAGAACTTGTCTGGCATTGTGGATTATCAGAGCAATAAAATGATGCAATAGAAACTGGAATAGTTGCCATAAATAGTGCTGCAATAAAAAAAAATAAAAAAAAACAGAAACTGACACGGAAAGTCCCAAGAAGAAGGACAGTTTTAGTCCTTTCAGCATATTACATTTACGTGACAAAGCCGTCTACCAGCTGTAGTCATTGTCAGAGATGGTTAACTGAAGAGTCACTTCCTGTATCTCTGGGTTTAGCCCCTTCAGAAAACCAGCAGCAGGTCCTGAGTCTGTTTAGTCTAATGGGAGAAGTGAACATGAGCTCAGATTATGATCGATTCTTTCTCCTTCGAGTCAGTGAATTGGTTATTGGACTCATTTTTTCACAAGTCACACATCCTCTGAATGTGTGACTTGTGAAAAATTAGAAGAAGTGACATTTTCAGACTGATAAATCAGGACAAAATTAACTTTGTCTGTCCCAGCAGCAGCAACAGTAACACACTCCTGCCAGATCTGGCAGCACAGATGTCTTTTCTCTCTCTGTCGGTCTGTTTCACTAAAGATGATCTAATGATGTAACAACTGGACACCATGTCCACTTAGGAGACTGGAAGTGTACACCGTCATATCACTGGTGGAGATTGTGATGAGGTATCTTGAGTTATAGATCATTATGATGGTGTTGTTAGCATACAAAGACCGTTTGCATTGGTAGGACATCAGGGTGGATTAATGGACTTTAACACGACAGTCAATGTTTAGTTTAGTTGTAACCCATAACCATGTGGTTTTTGCTGTAACCAAGATGACGAAAGATGAAGATCTTTTATCCAAACAACAACAAACTTTAACCAAGGACTTTTTTTTTTTAACCCAAACCATAATCTTTCCCTGAGCCTAACCGAAGTGTTGTCACATCATAAAACTAGCGGGGCCAGAGTCAGGCACACTCAAAATTTCTTTTTTTTTAACTATTACTTTGTAATGGTTTTTGTAGTCGCATGTCATCATTATGTCAGAAAACATCTTCAAGTTCTAGAAAGTGTGGACAAACGATGGATTTTATCATAATTTGGACAACGTGTTGGATACACAACATATATAATACTGTCAGACAATGAGGAATGACTTTCCCAACTTTAAAGTCTGTGTAAAGTAAGAATAAATATGTGTTCTGATGTCAGACCAAAGAAGAAAGTGTTATTAACCACACGGCCAAATCTGAGTTTATGAAATTAGGTGTCAAAATCAGGTAGAAGTTATGCCCAGCTCCAGGACTGTGGGTCCACTGAATGTGCTGAAGCCACGCCCACTCCTGGAAGCAGTCAAGCGACTTGAAGCGTGTCAGATGAGTTCAGAAAATGACATGACTAACTTTGAATGAATACATCTCTATCTCTCTGCTAGGGGAGCAGGGGTGGCCTCAGTGTGTCATCAAGCCACCCTTTAAGGACCGCCCATAAAATCCAGGACTGAAAAACAGTTTTAACCTCTAACTCCACATTCTAGTAATGTATCGTCTTTTCACATGTTTTCAGCAACTATTTTCCAACATATTTAATGTATTTTGAAAGAAATCTAAGGATTGCCTTTACGCAGACTTTAAAGTTACTTAAGAGGGTGAAAACTGTGTGCTGAGGGGTTAATAAAGAGCTCAGGCGGCGAGAACAAAAGCTTTAAGAGTTGTGACACTTGAAGGATCTGTGTGTGACAGACAGAGAGAAAGAAAGAGAGTGTGTCTGCAGATGATCCATCTCAGCAGTGACAAAGACAGACAGGGTCACAGAGGGAGAGGGAAACTGTATATGAATGACCCCTCCACCCACAAACTCCTGTCATTAGTCACAGTCTCTCCCTCCGTCTGAATATATTTCCCTCTCCGTCTTCTCCTCCATGTGCTGTATACGTTACCACAGAAACGTCTTCACTCTAAACTGTGGACAGCTGAGAAAATGAAGAAGCTGTCAGGCTGTCTGAGCAAAAGATTGGACGTGATCTCACACACATGCAAACACACACACACACACACACACTGCAATAAGTAGCATCGAGTAAGTTCTCCGCCTGCAGCCCTCCTCCGTCCTCCGTCCTCCGTCCTCCCTCCAGGACGTGTTTAAGTGCTCTGGAATGGGTTTTATTTCTGATTACACACACACGCTAAAACATTTTCAAGTGGCTGTGGTCTTTTAAGTTTACAATGTAGTTGGAAAACAAGTGATTGTGTGTGTGTATGTGTGTGTGTGTGCACCAGTAAAAGTTGAATAGAGTGTGTATGAACCCTGTGCCCTGCTTCACTGTTTGCATTGCCCGAGTGTTATGAGGAATGGAGTGGTTTATTGACAATAAGCATTTTCTCCCCTCTCGCTGTCTCGCTGTCTTTCCACATGCCACTCTGCCTTGGAGATGAATGCCTCGCTGTCGTCATAGTGACCAACACTAGCGCAATGGGCCCGATCATCTTAGCAACTCCACGAACCCTCAAACCATCAATTCTGTTTCTGGGTGCACAAAGGGAGTTTAAAAAGTCTTAGTGCCTCGTTACAGTTTGTTGTTCGGCCTGGAGAAAGAGGGTGGTCTGTTGAGAAATCTGCTCTCTGAGTGGAGAGGGTTGACATGCGAGAGAGAGAGAGGGAGGATGACATTGGAGCAGAGCAGAGTGAGGGCGGTGGTGGTGTTGAGAAGGAATTAGGTGTGGAGAATTGGCGGCACGGCGTAGGGGAAAATCACGTTATTGACTTGACCGCAAGTAGTGCAGGAATTTTGATACAGAAGCAATTGAGCAACAGTCCTACAATAAGTCAGCCAACATGTGAGGGACAGATTTAAAAAAAAGAGCTGTGAAAATTGCAGCAGACGCTGAAATATCTTGAATTTTGGGATTTCAGGCTCCAGAAAACATTTTCGCCTCTCGCTGTGCCTGGTTAACACCCATTTCTTTCAAACTTATGTTAACACAGCCTTTCTGTCAAAAGTAAGAAATTATTTGACATTTAGTGAAATATACTTATCATTTATGCCACTCTATTAAGCTACACTTAAAATAACATCCAGCCATTATCTGTAACTGCTTATCCTTATCGCTATAGACAAACAATGATTCACACCCATATTTAGCGTATCCAGTCTGACTGTGACCAGACTGTGGGAGCCGGGACCCTGAGAGAACCCACACAGAAAAGTCCCAGTCTGGGTTCGAACCAGATACCTTCTTGGTTTGAACACCGGCTTGGTTTTCTTGCGGTGAGGCGACAGTGCTAACCACTGCACCACTGTGCTACTATCCCTACAATAATAATTTTTTACCCCATAGCTGTTTCCTTTTTCTTTTGTTTCCAGTCTTCACGATAGGTTCTGGTTCACATTTGTCATACAGGCGTGAGAGTGGTATCAATCATCTCATCTAACCCTCAGCAAGAAAGTCAACAAGTCTTTTCTTCAAGGCTCCGAGCCAAAGCCAAAGAACACGTCACCTGGGAAATTGTGACATTTTTAAAGATATTTCACAGCTGAAGCGATAAATCAATTTTAATCAAACAGATTAATCAGCAGTGAAAATAATAAACATGGGATCATAAACCACAAGCTGCTGGAATCTTCAAAAGGAAAAGACATCTCAGTTTTCTTTTGCTGGTTCAAAATCGCAGCTAAAACATTGAGCTAATCTTTGATTTTATCGATATCCTCAGCCTCGCTGTCTCCCCTTTCATCCCCTGCTTAAAGCACCGTGTCTACATGTGTTACAGCTCATATGGCAACTGTCATATGCAGAGAAAGAGGAACAACGTTGTTTCTCTGGTCGATATCCTGCGGCGAGTGTTGTGGAGGCTGTCGGAGCATGCAGGGGGCATCAGATAAGCCGGACTGCTGCTGCAGGTTTCTGTCATCAACAGGTCCTGCTTGGCTGAACCGAGGAGTTTAGACGCTCCCTGTGTGTGTGTGTGTGTGTGTGTGTGTGTGTGTGTGTGTGTGGAGCCGACAGGGGGACAGGGCTTAGACTCGGAGTGGTGGTTTAGGGGCTTCGTGGGTCAACGGACCCTCAAACCATTAGAGAGAGGGGTCGTGCTTCTTTGGGTCTGCTCTGTGTGTGTGTGTGTGTGTGTGTGTGTGTGTGTGTGTGTAGTCCAGGGGGTCTCTATTATTGTATTGGTGAGGAGAAGGGGGTGGTGTTAGCAGGACCCCATGCTGCTGGGACCAGTCCCTGTCTTTAAGAGGGACGACTATTAGTCAACACGTTTGCTTTAGTGTGTGAGACTAAGGGCCTATTGTCTCACGTGTGTCTTCCTTATGGGACACATGGCCTATCCTGAACTATAACTGCTTTCTAATTATACACTTTAAAGCGGTGGTGCCCAAACCTGGGCTCGCACCACACATAAGAGGTCACGAGATGAACCTGAGTGGTCCTAAGATGGTTGCTTATTTTTGCCAAACTTTTCTCTAACCTTTGCTTAGTTTTCTTGTGAAATATTGGATCATTTTAGATCCTCAGGCCTCGAAAAGCATTAATTAAATCCAGAAAAACAAAACTCCCTCTTTAGTTGAACTGGTTACAACCTGCAGACATATTCATCTGGTGAGTAATAGATGGAGCTTGGTTTCAAACCAACCAACGAGCTTTTATACTCCGTTGACTTGAGCATTGTAAACTGTCAAGTGTTTAAATTTGGCATTGAATACTAATATTTCTTGTTGTAAGTCATAACACTACAGTTCTTCAACTGCTTGAGTTAAGGCAACATTAAAGGGTTATCCAGGGATTTAGTATTGCACTTCCAGAAAGTTTTAGAACTTGAAGACAAGACAAATTTGGCGACACGGGACAGATTAGGATTAAAGAATGGTCAGAGTCGAAGTCAGGTTGTTCTGACTTTAACTGTGTAGTATGCGGCAAGCTCCAAAAACCATCCTACAATTCCCACAATGCAACTCAGCAGCTATTCTGTAACATTATTTATTTCAAAATTATTGGAAATCTCCCCCAGAAACATGGAAAGCATTTTACAACTGTTGACTGAAGTGAGTTTAATTTGTGAAATCACACAGATGCACTGAGAAGTTTAATTGAAAGACATGATAGAAAAACATGTGAACTCCCCCAAAGAAAGGGATAATTAACGATAACTGGCCCTCGTTCAAAGGATCACAAGCCAAAGAGTCCGTGTTCACTGATGTTCATCTTGAAACCCACTTCTGACATTTTGTGCTCTCATTCAGTCCAGTCCTGCCTCTGATCTGGGACACAATGAGCGGTGCAGTGTCTCGCAGTGGACGAGGAGCTTTTGTCTGAGCTCTGGCTCCCGGCCTATTGATCAGCCGTAACACCCCCCCCCCTTTTTCTCTCTACCGTCCTTGTAAAGTGCGTATACGTGTGTGTGTGATCTCTGGAGCTGTGCGCCAACAGCAGCAGTTCAGCCGCCTGCTGAGCGTGCAGCAGACGAACACACACACACAAAAGGTGTGTGTGCAGCCAGCCCTGCGAGCGCTTATAAGACCGAATTTGATTTGTTTGTTTTTTTTAGTTTTTGAACGGGAAAAGGAGAAGGAGGAGAAATGAAAGAGTGGAGAAAAGATAAAAGAAGGGAACGCAAGAGAGGAAAAAGGAGAGGAGGCACTTAATGTGGAACTCCCAGCTCCTTGTAATTTGCTGCGGGAGAGAGGGAGGAGGAGCCAGGGGGAGGGGAATACCCAGCAGGGAGGGAGCAGCAGAGAGCAGAGGCCATTCACTCTGACACACACACACACACACACACACACAAACACACACATGAACACTTTTAGACACACACATGAAGGCAGTGGATGTGTTGCCACAGGAGAGAGAGAGAAGGAGGGAGAGAGGCATTCAGAGGCAGACTGAGGAGATCCTCAGCAAGAACTTGTGTGAGAGAAAAGCCTGAGGAGTGTGTTCAGGAGAAAACACAGCCTCAGAGTGTGTCCTCCGGTGTCTGTTTTGGAGGAGCGGACTTGTATGTTTGGATGGATTCACAATGACAATCTGGGAAATCTAAGGGAATTTTCTCCAGGCCTTTCTGGGAATACTGTTTGGAATACTCTGGATATGTGACCTGCTCCGGGGGGGGGATAAAATCCTGCTTCAGTTAAAACTCACCATAAAACAAGAAAACAGAAAGTCATCCGCTCTAATTTCTATTGAAGGGGGAGCCAAGCCACAATGCCTACCGGTAAGCAGGAGCTGTTTCTGTTTTCAAATGTATTCAGTGATGTCTCCCAGCATGCTCAAATTAAAGTTTTTCCAGAGGTGACTCTGTGATGTGGTGGGACTCGATTCTGCTGTCAGAAGTACTGCATGTCTACAAAGCCCATGAAACAGACTTTAAATCATATTTATGTGGAACAATTTCCTGTTTTTAGACATCTGTGGTGAAATGAAAGATGCTCTTGAACGATCAGAATGAGATATCACGTGCGGCATCACACACACCCGACTTTTCAAGTGGCAAACATCCAACAGCGATGTTTAAATACGAGGTCTGCTCACTACTCATTGATGGTTTGGCTGTTCGTCCTAGTGGCTCTTTTGTGCGGTGTGTGTGTGTGTGTGATAGTTTTTCTCTCAGCTGACAGCACTGTGTGAAGCGTCCCTCTCAGCAGTACAGTTGTATGAACAGTGCCTTCTGGTTGTTTTCTCACCCCTGGTGTTGAATGGTGCGCGTTTGCTTTCTCGCAGACGTTGTAGGTTGAATACCTAATGATGCCGAGATGATGGCGTAAACAGCTTCGTGCTCGTTTTCTCACTATCCTGGTGGTTGTAAATTTTATTTTGCTGCCGGCACTGCTTTGTCTGCTCAGGTACTACAAATGGAAACTGCACATTAGGAAAAAAAAGCATCTTTTTGCATAATAAAACAGACTTTGAGCTCTGTTCTCTGTTGTTTTCTGTGTCATATCTCTTAAGGCCACCACATGTGTCAGTGTCCTCTTGCTGTGTGTAGGTTTGACTGAGTGTTGGGATGCCATTCTGCAGCCTGTGACCCAAATTAGAGTCTTGAGGGCAGCAGTTGGAGGGTGGCTACAAATGGGGATAGAGGAGAGCAGGAGGGTGAGGGGGTGGAGAATAATTACTGTTTAGAGCAAACTCTTTGGTTTAGAGGTGCTGGAGACAATGGACCCCTCCGTCCTCCTCCTCCCACCCTGCTAGCCCAGTCCTCTGGGGAGGTGGAGGACATCTGCCCCCCATCCTGAGCGCTCACGTGCGAGCAACTGCAGCCCTGTGGAGCTGGAAAGTAGGGTGTGGGGCGGTGGGGGTATTTCCCTTTGGAGTAATTTGTCTAATATAGAAAACAAATCAATAGTTTTCCAATCGTATGCTTCAGTGTCCACACAAGGAGATCAACAAGAGAGCAACTGATGTGGATGCAGAGTCCATGTAGTCCGGTTTTCTCCGGGCTGAAATGTTGAGAATGAGGCCAGTGTGTCACACGCGGAGGGGAGGGCAAGGGTGTGTGCAGGAAGGGTCGCATTGGTGTCCCACTGGTGGGTGTGAGAGTGTGTGTGTGCGTCTTAAAATAGAGGGGTGTAAGTTTGCGGGTGGACACGCCGGTGCTGTCAGCTAAAAACGCTGCACATTCCTCGCTGATGACAAACAGAAATCTCATAAACACAACCTGAGAATAAGAGGGTGTTAATCTGTGTATGTAAAATGTGCGAACGTGGTGGATGTTGAATTGTTTCAACGGTTTTACTCTATCGCAAGAAAACCGCCATTTGTTGCCAATTAGCCTCCCAGCTGTTTGTGTGTGTGTTTACTTAAACTGTGTTTTGTGGGGCAATGAAAGCCACAGGAGTCTATTAAGTCGCACATCGGGTTTTAAACTTTACTTAACCAGTCATGACATGTGTTGAGATGTTTGAAATGCTGTCGAGTTTGTTCGGCGCCAACACAGTGAAGTTATTTTCTGCACCGCTTCTCCATCCATCCTCCGTAACATCTGCATTATAATGTATGTCCCGGCCTGTGCAGCTCTTTGTTTGGTCCGGTGATAAGTTGCTCAGTAGAAACCCCGCCTCCTGTCTCAAATCCCATCATTGGCCTCTCTCTGCCTCTTTCTGTCTCTCCCACCTCTGCCCTCTCTCTTCTTCTGCCTCTGCTCCTCTGCAGTCATTCGGCTGCGGTGTGAAATCCTGAGTGACACTTTAAGGTCCTTAGCGTCAGTTGAGATCAAGCCTGCGTCTCTATCAGAAACGAGAGACTGACCTTAAGTGGACACGGCGGAAGATGTGAGGCCGTAACTAAACGGACGCCATGTGCGAGCAGTTTCTCTGCTCAGTCCTGCAGAGTGTTGTGGTAGATGGAGAAAACTTTGAGGGGTTAAAGCGCCACAAAAGGCGGGACTCAAAAAAAATAAATAAATGGAGATGGAGCAAAGGAAAAGAGAAAAAGCAAGGGGAGTGGGTGGTGTTTGACCCTTGGCCTTTCTTCTCATCTCTTCTTCCTACTTCCATTCCTCTGGGTCCTCTCCTCCTCATTTCTCACTCTCTCTCACAGTCTCCTCACCATGTTTTTGTCCAAATGCCGCCAATGAAAGTTGAAATTCTTTGACTTGTCCTCGCATAAAAAAAACAATCTATTCTAATTTATGTTGCCATCAAAACAACCTCTGGATCCAGTTACATTTTAAATACACCAGGACTGTATAGTCAGCAACAAGCTGCATGGCATTGAACTTAGTTGCCATCTGGTATGCCCGGTGCAGCATAAACAAGAACACACACACGGACAAACAAGGTTGATTAAAGGATTTGCGAGCTGTACGAAGTGTGTGGTCAAGACCCGTCTGGTTAACTTCAGCTTCAGTTTCTTTCTGACATTTTGGGTCATTTCCAGATAAATATTGCAGCTGTTTTATTCAGACTATTGTTGTGTTGTTGATGTTCATGATGTTGTCAGTTTAAACCCGGCACCTGAGAGTGTTAGATTTCTTCTTCTTGCCCGCATGAGACCAGATATGTACCTGGTTAGCACCTAATTGGGCTTTTGCAAGTTGTCACAAAACAACAGTTTTGTATGTGTATGTGCCAAATTTCAATCATTGCACAGTCCTTTTATCTGAGAAGTCGTGTTTTTATATCTTCTCATTATTGTTTTAAACACATTTGTAATAGAAGATGTTTTAACATGATTTCTTGGCACTATTTCTTATTCTGCCTGTTTCATTTGGACATTTTCTGCTTGCTCTTTGTCTTAAACGTGCTTATTTATCTCTTTAAATCAACTCTCCATTCAGGAAAAGTCAGAGGTGGTCACTTTCCTGAATCTGAATTTAAAATTTAACTAAAACATGTACACAAATACTTGTTTTTAGGTAACAGTTAAGGTCATTTTAAAGGTTAAACCCTCCTAAGTGTTATGTAGCTGCTCAAAAAGTAAGAAGACACAACGCCCTTCAGATGTGTCCTTCAGATGTTCCCTTCAGATGAGACTCAGTAATTTGAGTGTGAATAGGGAGTGTTACGAACACGTGGTCCAAATGCAAATGTGAGCCCTGGTGGTCTGTAGCCATACACACACACACACGGGCTGGTCAATGTGTATTTTTATATAGTAAAGTATATGCTTGGAGAGGGATGGTCTGAGCCCATAGGAATGTCCTGTGGAACTCACATGCACACACAGCGAGCTACTTTATAAGCTGCCAAAACATATTCTGAGTTTGAACGCATAATAGGACGAGGGAAGAAAAGAATGACAGGAAGGGAGAAAGAAAATGGCAGGAAAAGTCGTGCATTAATGCAAAAATGTGAGCAAGTGGAAGTAAGAAAGACGGAAGAAAGGGGACATGTCCTGTTCTCACTGATGTCATGTCTTCTGTTTACCCCCTTCTCTCTCTTAACACATCCTCACAAAATAAGCAGTTTGAAGGCTTGTCGTGAGTACTTGTGGATTCTACAGCGGTTAGTTTTGTTGGATGGATGGATATGAAGAGTGAGGCACCAGATGGCATCGCGTCTTATTCTCCAGAGCGAGGTTGTAAAACAGCATCCTTCATTTTCTATATCAGCAATTAGCAAATGGACAAAGGGGGCAAAGTGCATGAACGTTGAACTCAAATCCACCTCCAATCCACTGATGCAGCCAATTCCTTTTAAATAAATTGATTTATGTGTTGTAATAAATACTGGTGCAACTCAAATTTTAAACATGTAAGGAAGTCCCAGAGTCATCTGTTGCCAAAACTCGTTATCTACCTAGAATTTGTCCCTAAGAGTTCCAGTGCAGCCCAACATTTTGTTGCTGCATGGACTGTGCAAGCAAATATACCTTGTATTGTCTGCATGGTCTAATCCACAATATATCTGCTTCTTTACTGGTTACTGTAATCACTCGTCCTCTCCAGACTGTCCAATCTCCTGCACGACTCAGTCCTCACTCTGCAAAAATGCCTTCAAAGTTCAGCCAAGTCTAATGTGAGCCTTTTAAAGCTAGCCAAACCAAGTGGGTATTTTCCAAAGTCTTTTCAGTACGAAGTCCCCTCTTTGATTTTCCTGGGGTTAGGTTTTATTGCTGAGGGATACTCCCTGGCAGTTGTGCGTACGCTTTGTTTGCTAGAATCAGCATACTATACATTGTCAGTTTATAACACTTGTTTTAAACCCAGTGATTAGAGCCTTGCAGTTGTTCTGGATCCAAAATCTGCATGTGACATAATACTTTGAAATATTTTGAACTTGTTTATGGTCATGGAAGTTCACATACCAATTAAAAACCACTCACTGAGTGGTATGCGCTGTTTGAGCTACTTGTGAAGATGATCAGGGCTGTAAAAGAGACGAGGGTGATCACAGCTGTTTGCTGACCACTCCAGGATAAAGAGCACTTCAGGTGACCATAAAGCGCGCGGCTGAAGTGGACGGGTGAAGTGTAGAATGAGTCATTAAACCTGGCTGAACAGGTAGAGAGACTGACGGCATCGATTGGGGGGAAGTTTTAGCAGTAGGGTTAAATATTTTTAAGGCTTTGAATGACATTAGCATCTTCGTTAACATAACTACTAATGGTTTAAATTTAATTTTAATTCTTATGGTGGTTTTAATTTTATGTACATGTAAATTTAAACCTCTGTTTCCATGACAACTGGATAACTTTATCTTCTGAGTAAGACCTTGTGGGGAAAAAAAGCTCTCAAACAGCCGCTAAATGAACTTTAAAATGCTGTTTTAGCTCTCAAACAGCCGCTAAATGAACTTTAAAATGCTGTTTTCAAGGTCAGGACCATGCAGTCTTTCATTTTCAGTCTTGAAAATGTTGTTGTTGTTTCCCCCCGTGCGTTCAAAAATAGCCTTGTTTCCTGATACAAGAAGATTACTGCATTCTAACGTAATGAGATTGTCTTTATCTCCGAGAATGCTTCTGGTAATCAAAAGCAAAGAGAAGAATGTCAAAATAAATAATCAATAATCAAAATAAACACACAAAGATTTCCATGTATTTTTTTAAAATCTAAAAACGCATTAGAAGAGTTGTTTACATGTGCCATGCTCTCACTAAAGAGTGAAACACCACATGACTCAGTCTTTAGCCAGTGGTTTGTACCCTCTGTGTACATTCAGCTCAGTCCTCGGTCTGGTTCCTCTTGGTTCCTGCTGTTTGCCATGCAGACAGTCCCGATGTTCAACATATTAAACTTGGCTGAATACTAAAGCGACCCGGCTCTTTGTCTTTTTCAAGTTAAATGAAAGCCAGAGATTGAAGCCAGCTTGTTCAGACACTCATTGATTCACTCTCTCTCTCTCTCTCTCTCTCTGGTCTGGCAGGAAACACAGCCCTCACACACAATCCTAATCCTCACATGCACGGATACACACATTAACACACACGTACACACACACACACACACAGAGGAGAAACAGTCCCAACCTGCATGCTTAGGACCATAATTAGAGATCATTTACAAGGATCAGGTTGAACATAATCTGGACAGGAGGTAACTAAAGCCTGGCCATCTTTGCTCTCTGTCTGTGTGTGTGGTGTATCTGTGTGTACAAGAGCCAGTTCACCCAGGAAACGACCAGGGTGTGCCCCAAACATGAAGCTGGAAGGTGGGAAGGAGGGGCTGGGCAAACACAATATGGAGCAATCTCTCTCTGAGATGTTTGGGTTTCACTGCAAACGGAAACACATGGCTTCTCTGTATTTGCTCTCCTTGTATGTTTATGTGTGTGTGTGTCTGTCTGTGCATGCAGTTTGCACGTGTGCACACTCTGCCTGCCCATATCTAACTGCAATAGCTGGTGTGAGGACCATTAAGTTATTAGCTCAGTTAGTGTTATCTTAAGAGTGATAAACGTAGTGCATTTTGTGTGAAACATCCACACACTGCACAGATTTCCATACATTACCAGCTCTTGATAAGGACCTATATGTCATAGTTGTGTCAAATGGTTACTTATTAATGTCACGGCATGTAATATAATAAAACCTCTTGTGCTTTGTGTACGCTCACTTGAAAGCAGTGTGTTGCTTATCAAAAAGCCAAGGCTGTTAGTTTATGTGTGTGTGTTGTTTTTCGCCCACCCTCCTCCTCCTGTCTGAACTGTAATTGTTAAAAAAAGTGGGTCATGCTCGGGGACTGCAAACATTTGGATGGACACACGCACGCACAATGAATCAGCTCTAAACTTGTCTGTGGAAAATACACTTTTCAGTCAGACCACTTCAGTTTTTTGGATGGTCTAATTCCTTCCTGCTTTTCTTGGCACGGCAGCGGAGCGAAATTAAAAACCAAAGAAAGCTGTGAAGCAAACCAACAGGCTCTTCCTCGGTAGATGTTTTTGAGACAGGGATGAACAATGCTCTATTCCAGTGAAAAACACGTACATGATGGTTCGGTGTAGCGGGACAGACTTTAGAGCCCGTATCTATGTCTCTATCTACTGTATCTAACCGAACAATGGATCAGATATCTAATGTGGAACCTGTCCGTTACAGTGACAAACACCACAAGGAAGTATCACCAAACTCTGCAGGTCCCTCGGCTTTACAAACCTCTTTTAGCTTGTTTAGATAATTGTTTTGGTTGGCGTGCATCTTCTTTTCCAGAGGCAACCGGGATGTAACTTTTAAACCAAAAAAAAAAAGCACTAATAAACCAACTGTATGCTACTTCCCCAGCATCAAACAGCTGTTAGACAAGTTTTGTAACTAGCTGGTGAAAAAAGTGAAACATTCAGTAGTTAAAACCAAAACAGAATAGGGAAGTCATTTTTAAAGTTATGTGCGTGAATGGGTTAAACAAACAAGATGCAGCATTAATTAGTGAGCTTTACACGTGTTGTAGTATGTATTTTTTTGGAACAAACCACACTAGTTTTTCTATCTGCTTCCCTCATGCTGAGCTAAATGTCACCTAAAACCTGCTGTGTACATAGATGTATGCACAGATGTGACACTGGTATCAAACTTCTCATCAACTTCAACAAGTAAGCATTTTTCCCGATGTTAAACTATGTCTTTAATATTCATCAGAAACACGATTCAAAATTAATTCAGATTCTGGTTGATGTCATGTGTAAGTAGGCAATTATGTGCTAACATGTTGGCCGTAACAGATTTATGGGCAGATAGTATGTCAGATGTGGTGTTTCAAACTCGTTCTCCTGCCCCAAACTGCCAAAAAATCTAAAGTTTGGTAACGCAGGTTCGGTTTCTTCACTTGGTATCAGTGCGGCAGTGGTTGCCAGAATCAAACCTGTGATCTTTCCATCACAAAACCAGTTTAACGAGCATGCCTGCTGCTAAAGTGCTCTCAAAAGTGGTGTCACTATGGCAAAAAGACCTCCAAGGTACCTATTTGAAAGGTGAGAGAGCGGGTATGTACCGGGATTCTTTGTGCTTGTTCTCAGTTTCACGTTTCATGTTTTTGAACGTGAGTCTGTGATCTTCACTGCTTGAAGTATAATACTGAAGTGAGACGGGTTTAGGTTGAACCGGTGCTGCTGGCAGCACATCGTCCTGTCGGGCATTGGAGCACAGTGTTGCCACAACATCGGAGCTGCCGGGTCACTGGTGTGTCGGGCTTTGATGATAGAGACTGGTGTCAAACTCCCACTGAGCTGGTATGAGGCTCTCTCGTGTTGTCCTTCCCCTCACTTGTTCACCCTGTTTATTTGCTCCCTGTTCTTCCCGTCAAAGCTGGCCTTTCTATGAAGCTTGGAAAACATTGAGGGAAACTTGGAAGGCTTCTGTTTGATACGCTGCATTTGTGGTTTCACTTGAGTTGGCCTGACTGTGGAGCCTTGAGAGTTGGTAATCAAATCTTAACAGATCTCTCCACAGACACAAGCTGGTGAGCCAGTTTGGCATCGGCTTGACGCCGAATAGACTCCTGTAGCTGCAGACACACAAACCTCAAATCTGTTTCTCTCTCTTGCTCTCACACACACACACACACATACATTTACCACTCACGCAAATGTTAGTTTCTTGTATTTGGGCGTCTTTTCTCTCGCTGTTCAGCTCCTTGTACATGAAACGTTTCTTTGGGTAGAACTGAGGACAAATCGGGGAGGGCTGGTGGTCCTCGTATAGCGGGTGGTCAGTCAGACTGTGGTCAGCTGGAATGTCAGGAATTGGTATGCTAAACAGATAGAGACTGTAAGGCTATATGAAAGTGGTATTGTAAGTGTTAGGAGTGACATACAGTGAGTCTTTTTAGCAGGGAAGGAAATACAGGGTCGAATGTTTGCATTTCATTTGAATTTTAACGGCTCTGCGTGTGACTCTCCAACATCAGTAAATCAACAGGAGGTTCATTTTGAGAGTGATATAATGACTATAAGCAGATGAGATTGTACAGCTTGCCTGAATTGCACTTAATATTTAATCAATATTATAGGTCTGCTGTTTTTGTATCCAGATAAAGGGTCTAATGATTGAGGGTGTCTTTTGTTGTAAGGTCTAGAAAGTTAAAACGTTGCAAAAAATTGTTGTTACCGCACTTTTACATTCTGTACCAGATTTCACACACTTTGCTGTATAGCACAAAGGAAAATAACTGTGGCGTTATTCCTTTGGTCTAAATGAAGTTTAAACTTTGATAGTTTCTTGCAATGGTTGATGTGGGGCGGCCAAAACAAGTAGCAACATCATTGTGACAGACAGCTACGATTTATTTAGCAACACTAGGAAAGCAATTCCACCGTTGGCATGTATTAGAGATACCAGTTGTCTAGACCGTGGTCTTATTTGTTTGCAGTAATTATGCCCATGCATCATGATTGATATGACAGCCGTATATTTAAAAGTAAAGCAAGAGACAAAGTCATTGTTTACGGGACATAACCAACAATAGCGCTACAGCACAACAACGCAAAGGGCTGCATCGGTGTGGGTGTCCAGTTTGAACATATGTTATACATGACGACATATGTTTATGCAACTTGCCTGGATTTTGCAACTCTGGAGTGTTCTCTTGGCAACAAGCAATTGTCTGCATCCTCTCAATGCCTTCAAACTAAATTAGTTTGACGATGCACTGTCCTGTGTAGCCTCACAAGCCAGTGGTATGTTTATGGTCTGAAAAGGCATTTCAAAATCAAGTAGAACTGACACTGAATTATTTGGAATAAAATTGATTAATTGAATCTCTTCCTTTCTCTTGTTTTCTTCTAGACGATTATAACTACCTGCCTGATGCGTTGCCTCCTCTTCCTGAAGTCCCGGACTCCGGATCAGTCCTGAGCTCCGTTGACATACCGGCCCGCTGCCTCCGCAACCCGGCCTTTCGTCACGCCTCGTCACGCTACTGCTCTGCCCTCAGCATGGACTCCTCACCCGACAGCGCCGAAAGGCCTATCAGCTACAGCTCCACCTCTTCCTCCGCTTCCTCCCGGGACAGTCACTGCTCTCTGGGCAGCCGCTCCACCCTTGTTACTGCCCCTCATTGCAACCCTGTGACCTCAGACCGGGACTCAGGGGCGATTCGGTTGGAACTGGTCCCAGCCAGGCAGCTGGGATGCAGGGAGGAAGATGACAGAAATGATGGAGGGATGGACACAGGGAAGGGGCAAGGGAGACAGGGCAGTGCACAGACTTTGACAGAACATTCAGAGCCTGAGATGGGCCCAAATGCAGGCGAGCGGACGGGTCAGGTGCAGGGACCTCGGACATACGTGGACCGGGTGGTGCAGGAGATACTGGACACCGAGAGAACCTACGTCCAGGATCTGCGCAGCATTGTAGAGGTAAGGAACACTCATGCACGATAATATGTTAATGAAGCACAACCTGTGGAAGAAATTAGAAGCAGAAGGATCCCACAGATTGGCAGGACTTCAAAGGTATATTAACACATTTGGCGGGACATCAAATGTAGAGTGAGGCCTTGAACAAATTTGTGCTTTTTCAAATTATATCAACTCCAAATGTGACTTCTCAGTTTTGCCCAGGACATGTGTTTGGAATTAAAATTTTTAATAAGAAATAATCTCACGAAAGTCCCACATTTTATCATCTGTCAATGGCAACATCAATTACCCTCCATCCCAGAGGGTTAAGTAGAAGTATAGAAATGTAAAGCATAATAAGTAAAAGAACTTGTTCTGCAGTAAAATGGCAATGTGTATGCAGCCTTTTACTGTTGTAGCTAGATGTTAGGTAGTTTAATCCACTGGTTCCCAACCTGGGGGTTGGACCCCCTTGAAAGGGTCACAAGCTAAAAACTGAGGGGCCCTGAGATGATTAATGGGAGAAGAAAACAAGTGTCTCCTGCACAAATCTGCTGTAATTCTTTGGACTTTTGGTGAAATGTTGGACAATTTGACCTCTTTGGGACTTCTTGGGACCTCTTTTGCTTGTGACCCCTTAAAACAAAGCAACCCCTTGTCACTGGTTGCATATGTCCACTGGTTGAGACAAGTACAACCAAAAGGTGAATTGTTTTATCTGAACTAGGCCTGAAGAGACAAGACAAGACAGGTCTTTCTATCCGTCCATTCCTGTTAATCACCTGTCAACCTTCCAAAGATCTATCTCCTGATTGGAAGCCTCTGTAGAGGCTGGATTGAAATTGGAGCATTTAGTTTTAAACTTTGTGAAAGTCCCCTTTTTCTCTGGTTTAAAAAAAACAAAAAGTTTCCAAGCTGACCCAGTTGAAGTCCGAGCAGCAGAGCAACAGCATAAATGTGTCCAGTGCCTGCTTGACCTTGATCTTTTCAGGAGGAATACAACGGTTTAAATCAACAGATAACACACATCCTTTAGATCTTTGTGGGTTTCCTCACAAACGTGACACCCACCGCTCGTTGCCTGCCGGGAATCTCCAATACAATAAGGTCACCTGCACTGGCAGGCGGGGTTTGGCCGAGTTACACGACACCGGTGCCTTTGTGCGGCAGGCACAGGCGCACATTCAAAACTTTTTTTAAGCACACACACACACACAATACTGTATGCACACACACAGATAAATACACTCTTTTTGTGAGGTTGGCTTTGAACTGCAAGGATACACATCACCTCCAGTCAGTTCTTTAGTGGCTTTGTTCAGGATTGGGTGTAGTGGTTTGTTTCAAAGGTTGCTCTCTTCTCTTTACCTCCTCTTTGTTTTTTTCTCTGTCCAACTCTTTTTGGTTCTTTATGAACCTTAAAATTCAAATGATGACATCTGATCCGTGTTTTGCATTCTGCAGCTTAGTTTGAATTGATTGTGGAAAATGTAAAATTGTTGTGTTTTGGAGCCTTCCTCTTAACAGTGCTTCCTCCCGCACTCTTGACCGTGGGTTCACAGGCCTGTGTATGAGTGTGTGTGTGTGTGTGTGTGTATAAGGGGTTTTAAAAAGGTTAATTTGGAGAGTAGCTGTTGTCAAAAGAGAGCAGGAAACTCATATTCCCATGAGCAGAGGGAATGAGGTTTAGGTTTTGTGGTTTTGGCCTGTCACCCCTGATTGATGTCCCACCCTCTCCTGCTCCTCCTTCCTTTCCTCGCCTCTTTAGGACACAGGAGGTGAGGAAAAGGGGGAGAAAGAGAGGAAGGTAGGTTGGAGGGATTTAGCCCTGAGATAACAATGTCCAAAGTAGGTTAGAAAAACAGTGAACAGAGCTTAGGAGCTGCACTTAAATGCCCTCTACTCTGGAGACCACCTATTGCCATTAGAGGAACAGACCACCCAGCCCTGGATGGCCACATTTACATGGCAGCACAGCTAATTCCTCACCAGTACTTTGGAAAAAGAAGAATGCATTTAGCCTTTCTTCAACCCTTTTAATGACCAGTTCCAGTGAGTGCACAGTGGATGGATTGCACTGATTGTATCTGTATGAATGGAGCTTTTAACATGACAGTTTACCTATACCGAAGACAGCTGCCGGACAGCACAAGCACAGCGTTGACCCATCTATTATCAGCAACTGTCCTGTGTGACCCGCTCCTCAGTATAATCCCTTTACCCGTGCTGCTTCCTGCGAGGAAAGAGGGTGTGACAGCGTTAACACAAATATTTACCCAGACTCCCTTGGGCTCACCTGTGTTTCATCTGTCAGCGGTGGTGTCGTGGTACACACACACACACACGCACACACACGTGCTGTGTGTGTGAACTGTATGTGTGAATTTGGATCACGGGATACGTCTGTTCTGTTGGTGCAAGAATGCATTTCCACGGAGGTCCTGCAAAAAAAAATGACATGCACAATCGAAAACAAAACATGAGAAAAAACAGCCAAACACAGAAACATGTGGCAAATACGGAAAACACAACCAAATATAGAAAACACAACCACATACAGAAACGCTGCAAATCACACAGTGCACAATAGAAATCGGTTACAAAACAACATAAGTTTCCACGGGACACAAGTGATGAATATGCCTGCCGTATTTAGAGCTCCTGAAAACATCTGGTGTTTTGTAACTAAATTCTTTTTGTGTTTTTTTTTGTGCGATTTGTAGCATTTCTCTATTTGTTTGGTGTTTTGTCCGTTTGAAGCACTTGCGCTTTGCTGTGTTTGGTAGTGAACATGTTTTCTTTGTCTGTTCTAGCTGCAGTGTGGAAGTCGGACTCTCTGGACCGGCGTACATTTCTGTGTGTTCGGTGTTTGTTAGTTCAGTGCGATCAGCCTTCCTTGGCTCGATCGGTGTGTTTAATGAGGCTGATCCTTTATCCACAAACAACCTCAAAGACAAAGCTCTCATCTTTCTTTCCCTCCTCCTCCTCCTGGTCCTCCTTCATCTTCCTCATTCCCCCTTTTTTTTCCGCTCTGAGACCTGGAACGCATCGTCAGGCCATTTGAAGTCGACTAGGAGTTTGGAAATAAATTGAGAACATAGTTCGGGCTTCAGCAAGGCTCAAAGTAAATGAGATTTGGATGTTTGCGCTTAGTATTGTCTGGAGGAATGACTTCCTACTCCGGTGCAGAGTGAAGGATGTGTTTAGCGTGCAGGAAAAGAGTGTGTGCTTGAGGAGGTTAATGGTTAACGGGAGAAAATATCAAGTTTGTACATGTTATGTCTTATGCTTAGCAGGGAGTGTACTTTAGGTGTGTGTGTGTATCTGAACGCTGCCCATTGTTGAGCTCAGTCAGGCTTTGGCTGAGGGTGATGAGTGAACGGGTCAGGCCGGGTCAGATCCATGAACCCGTGGCTAATAAAGCATCACATTACACATTTACCTCCGATAGTCAAGAAAATCTAAACATGACCTCTTGACGTGACCCCGACTTAACCGACCAATCCGCCCGTTAGTCTTATTGTGTAACTCAGATCCTCAAAACAAAATCTTTGGCCAGAAGCTCTTGTATAACCTTTAAACATCCAAGATGGCTCCATGGTTTGAACTCTTTATTTCAGCTGAGATCATTTTTACATCGGTCCCTTTGCCTAACCAAACACAATTTAACGGGCTGCTCAAACTCAGCTATTAAAATAATAATGATCATAATGGCTAAATACATAAAACATTACCAGGAACAGAAACCGCAGAGGCAGACTGGAAATTAGACAAACAGAGTCTCTCTGTCTCTTTGGTCTCTTTTGAAAAACTGTTGTTGTGTGCTGCAATGATCAGAGGGTGTGTGTTTGTGCATGTTGTCGTCTGTCCTGGTTTTAAAAAACTGCCACCATGATGCTTCCGCCTTCTTAACCCGTATCCAGCAGACCCTCTCCTGGTTTAAATACAGCTGCATTGATGATTGAGTTCATGTTTGTGGACGTGTGTGCGTGCGTGCAGGTGTTTCCAGCGCTCTTCCTGTGTAGCTGTGTTTTGGGAGTCCGGTTGGCAACTATAAGAGCTTAAGACGCTTTGTGGGAAGCAGCAGAGAGACAGACGCAGAGACGTTCCTGTTAAATTAGTAGCAGCCTGCAGCAGGAGATGTAATAGTAGTTTTAATTTTACCGTCAGTGATGCTGCAGAGTACTGTACAAGTAAACTCAGCATGCAGCAGAGAGACATACAATTAAAGCTGTCTGTGTTTTCCTCTCCACCTCTCACTTTCTACCTGCAGGGCAGACTGGAGCTGCCGTTTAATCACTCAGTCGAATCAGCAACCGCTCACTAACGGCAGTGATGAAGGCGGTGATAAGAATCCTCTTGAGGAGACTTATTCCTGTTTTTCAACACGTTAAACAAGGGTTTCCCGGCATTTGTTGTCATGGCTCAGGGATTCATTTACTGATGACACGTCGAATTTCTTTATCAAGTTGTTTACACAAAACAACAATGCAGAGATCAGGCGCGATGCACAAACTGGATGTTGTTATCCACACCTGACCTTGACATCCTGATAGTTTCTGTCTGTCTGTCTGTCTGTCTATATATATATATATGTATATGTATATGTATGTGTGTGTGTGTGTGTGTATATTCAATTCAGTTTTATTTATGAAGCGCCAAATCATAACCGTTATCTCATGAGACCTATAGAGGAGGTCTAGACTGTATTCATTATAATATTATTTACAGAGACTCAACAATTCCAACCATGAGCTTCTGTAAATTTCTGTAACATAATCTAAGTAATGGATAGTAGGCACAAAGACATACAGCAAGTAATATACTGATATTCAGCAGCTGTGCAGGGGTCAAAGTGATATTTGATCTATTTGGAAGTGAATCTTCCAGATTATTGCAGTTGGTATTATTATTATGAGGTTGGGATTGGGGCATATTCTGCTTCTCTTTATACCAACATTGGAAAATCATTTGCTTCCTGGACAGCAACGAGACACCTTTCCAAAAGCCATAAATCTTATTGCTAATTCTTTTACTCCTGTTGAAGCTTTTTAGCAGGACCACACCTCAACCATGCCACTTCCGACTTCTAATTCCTATAAATACCCTCCTCCTCCTCTTTCGCTCTCATATTCCACGCACCTTGTATTACTCCATCTCCTTCCCATTCTCCATTGGGTTCTCTGTTGCCTGTGAGTCTTAAACAAAACACATGTTACATAAGCAGCTCTAAAAATGTGACTATTCACGCATTAACATGCAGATCGTCAAGTGGTCCTAAAGAGTAGCAGGCTTTGAAAGCTACTGGGGTGAAAAGTCTGTAAGAGTCACAGTGTGAGCGGTCCATCAAAATCAAGTGTGTGTGCCAAGGCTGGTGCCAGTCAAAGTGTCAGCCTCGCAGCTCTAACATGCTTTCTCTTTCTTTCTCTCTCTGCAGGACTACTTGGAGTGTATCAGTAACCAGTCCCGGCTGGCCTTGAGCTCTGAGGATAAAGGCTCTCTGTTTGGCAACA
The DNA here is from genome assembly GCF_000972845.2 of Larimichthys crocea. Taxonomy (NCBI): domain Eukaryota; kingdom Metazoa; phylum Chordata; class Actinopteri; family Sciaenidae; genus Larimichthys; species Larimichthys crocea. The sequence goes on from NC_040021.1 coordinate 8,458,153, forward strand.
TCCAAGACATCTATCACTTCAACAGGTACAACACGGGCACGCCGAGCCGTGGCCTTCAGACATGTCAGACTTTTATGACATGCTCACATCTTCAACTCAAGATAGCTGTACCATTACAGATGCTGTGCGTTGATAATAAAACACAATATCCATTATTCTAACACCTTTGACAATGAACTTTGGCTGACGTGATGCATGACTATTCCTTTGATTTTCAGGCACTTCCATAACATGAAGCGCTTAGTCAGCTATTTTATTAGTTCCCCAGTCGTAAATATGACTTAGAGGTTGATGTTATCATGCTTATTTACGAGTTTAGTGTAATATCTCTGAATTTAAGAAAACATTCAAGTCGAATCAAGTCAGACAGACAGACCTAACGTCTGTCTATTTGGTGTCTTCATTTAAAGAACTCAATCTAAACACTGTCAACATGAATTAGAAAGGAAACTGTTCAGCTCAGTGTTGATTTCAGTTTTCGCTATGAACAATCTGACTTATGCCAAAATGTCTAAAAACAGCTTAACATAAATACACCATCAGACTCTCAGGCTCTACAAACAAACAATGCTGATGGTAAAACTGGGCTGAGCCACCTGTTGAATTCTGGGAAGGGCGTTGTCGTTGCAGTCAGGTGTGTGTGTATGTGTCTCCGTCTGCATATTTGCCTCCTCCGCCACCGCTCTGAACTGTGTGTTTGTTGCGTTGTGTGTTCAGACATGATGGCTAGTTGAGCATCAGACATGGTGGTCTGGAGACACAAACGCGCACACACACTCTTTTTCTCCCACCTATTCATTTCTCAGCTGTCACGCGCAGTCAGACAAACCGGCCAGTAAAAGGAAGCATAAAAGCAGTTTAAAGCGGTCACAATGACCTCATGCTTCAGCCATGAAACAATAACTCCCAACCAATGGCCTCCCCCCCCCTCTCTTTCCATAGAGTGCACTTACACACACATACACTGCCGCACACGGGAGATCTCTGTTTGAATTCATGGAAGTTTCTCATTTGTTCACAGCTAAGTGCCCTAAGACCTAATTTCTGTAGCCAGGGTGACTCTTGCTCCTGAAATTCACCGTTTGGAACAATGAATCGTGGGAGAGTTGTTTATATTCATGTGTCGGGAAGAGAGAGACGGTGTATACATGGGTGATAAAGACACATGTAGGGAATTATGGGTGCACATTCTCGTGTCACATACTGATTTCTTTGAACATTGTGATTGTTTTAGGGACCTCCTTCATGATCTTGAGAAGTGCAACGCTGACCCCGTGGCCATCGCAGAGTGCTTCGTATCCAAGGTAAAGATGGTCGCATCCCTGCACCCTGTTTTCCCCACCGTCTCCCTCATTGTCCATCTGTCTGTCTCCAGTGGTGGAAAGAAACTTTACTTAAGTGGACCTATTAAGAAACTTAACTTATATATCTATGTTGCTTCATACTTTTCAGCTATTGTTGATGAGAAAGACACATTCCCCTTTGACATTTTAAACATGATTTAATTTAAGTAATGATTATTTGAAGCCCAATTAAAAATATATATTCAGTATTTCACACAAAAAAACAAAAATTTAGGGAGTATTTATAAAAAATTAACCCACATTTTGGAAACAACTTCTTTTTTTGTTGTATCAGTAGTCACGGCTTTGTGAATACCTATATAATACTGTTTACTGAAGGCAGGACTTCTACTTTCTTTCTACCCTTATGCAAACTGCTGCTCTTCTTGTTGAAACTCGTCCAAACAGCTGGTTTAAACACACAAACACAGGACAACAAATAAACAACCAGGCAATGCGCTATTACAAGAGATAAGTTCACAAAAATCAGGTGAAGTCGCTGCTTGAAGTAAGTAAAGTTTGTTGAGGCCGGTAGCATTACAGTATTTTGTTGGTTGGAATGTCGGCGTTTAGTGCAACAGGAGGGCAGAGAGGGCGGATAACTCCAGAGGCATTTTAAGGACCGTCCAACTATGTGTTCACCTTTTTACAGGAGGGGGATAATAGCAGGGCTTCATCAAGAAAAAACTGGACTCAGCAGATCTGGTATCACTGGTTCTGTGTTTCTCGCTTGGCCGTGCCCTAAAAAAAAAAAGATTGCATGCATGTCCCATGATAATGTTCTGCATTCCAGCACTTCCTCTTAAACACTTTACATTCCCTCCCTACCCGACTGCAATTACACCCAATACCACAGAGCAACTGTCTGACCATCATCGTCACAGACTCCCTAAATACAGCAGCTGTTGTTGAGACAAACCCATTTTATAGCAGCCCACAGCAGCACTCTGCATAATTAACTGGGATCCACAAACAAACCAGTGTGATGACATCTTGTAACCGGCTGATTCATGTTGCAGTTACAAAAAAAGAAGCTGATTAAAAACGGAAATACTGACAGCTTTCTGACATTCTTTCTTTCTGATGAAATACTCTGGTATAACGCTGGTGGTATGATCTGTGTGGTTTATCCAGAGGGTTAACTTGGGTCAAAGCCAGCTGAAAGTAAGACTCCACCTCTGGAAGTCCAAATCATATCCTGCCTGGAGCCTCTTCTCTCTCTCTCATGCAACTCGTACTGCAGACGTCCATTAAAACCATTAAAACCTTGTTCTCATTTTTTTACTGGAAGAGCTCCAGGTCCTACCCAACTGCATACACACAGCCACCTGTTTTTCCCAGCCACCTGTGTCCCGCATAGATTTACTTATTGCTACCTTTCTATGAGGTAATGTTGACACTTAAAACAACCAAAGACTCAGTTAGTTCATGTGCATAAATACAGTTTATCTACAGTACAGAGGTTTAATCTGGTGTGTACATGGTGGCCATGATTTAATCCCAAAATACTCCTAAATTTGACTCCTTTGATATATCAAATTGAGCCTAAAACAGGCATATTATAGTTTATACTGATTAAACTAATCCTGAAGTTTACTATTATTGTTTAAAACATAGGTGCAAACACAACTGGAGACTGAGAATAGTTCAAATGGTTAATTTCACAAAGCCAGAGGGGGTTAATAGTGCAGGGAAAGGTGGGCGTCAGGTAGTGAGGAGATTTAAATGATGCAGGGCTGGTGGTTGCTGATATCCAGAGTAGGGAGTGATAACGAGGCAGGGCTGGAAAATTTTTTTTTACAAAAACTGGAGAAGACGCACTAGATTCAGCCACAGCGTTATTACTGCAAGGAATGATTTAGTGGAGTCTGGGAGGTTAAACTGCGGCACTGGTGATTGGATGATGAGCCGCAGGTGGTGAAGGTGATCAGGCAGGTGAGAGGGACCCAGAGGCCACGCCCAGCAACGCACACAGAGACAGACAGAAGAGATAGAAAGAAAAACAAGAGGGAAACTGGGAGGCAGACACCCTGCATATGACAGAGAGTGTGCTTTTGGGCTTGGAAACAGCATAAGAAGCTTAAAATGCTCAGAAAAAATCCAAGTATACACACTATAACGTCACCTGTAGACGTTTCCATGCTTACATGTCCAAAATAATCTGTATTAGAAGTAGTACCATGCAGCAAAGGTTTATTATGTTTAATACAGTTGTATAAGTGCTGCAGCCAGACCACTGCCTGGAAATACTTAGTCACCGCTGACCATCACTTCCCCCTTTACATTGAAACATTCAAGTGCTAACATCCGCGTGGGGGGCTTCGTCCTTGCACAGGATGACTTCTGGTAAAAGGGTTCAAACCAGACTATAGTAACCATTTCCAGTTCTTTTGTGTTGTTGAAGGTTAGTCATTAAACCTCTCTTTCACTATCTGCTGTGAAATGCACGCACACGCGGCGAATGCGTTTCTCGTCCGAGCAGCCAACAGTCACAACCGAACGCGGTGTTTGAAGAACAGACAGACCGAGTTGTAAATCTCTCTTTTTTTTTTTTTCTCCCTCTTGGATAATTGGCTATCTATCCTCATGTTCTACTGTGCTATGTGTTGAGTAAGCCTTTAAAGAGTTTTATGGGTTGCTACATGCTGACTGAAGCACTGAGGGCACAATTACAACAAGGTCTTAAGCTTTTTCTTTTTTCCCCCCCTCACCTAGTAATCTGTCATGTTCACTACTTATCTGATGACTCACTGTGACCAGTCCAGTCTCGACAAATCACAAGAAAAACTGCTGATATATGACTTTTTTAAAATTGTTTCTCTGTGTTACCGTGAGTAGCTACAGCTCAGAAAAGTAAAAACTTTCTATATAATTTGAAGCCTGATGCTCTGGAGAGGGATACGTTTGATTCTGGAGTTCAAAACTCCACAGGCAGCATTTTGATATACTGATTATATGATTTAACCACAGCTTGTATATATTTCTTAAAGGGAAGTATATTATAGATCTGAGCTATTTCAGGGTCTGCTTGGTTCAAAGAGTGTGTGCAGACATGCATGCTCTGCACAAATTTCTATTGCATAGAAGCATTTATGTATCTTGCGGTCTTGCGTTCACGGTCCAGAAAGGGTATTAAGCGTGTGTATTAGAAGTGTGTGTTAGTGCGTGCGTGCGTGTGTGTGTGTGTGTGTGTGTGTGTGTGTGTGTGTGTGTGTGTGTGTGTGTGTGTGTGTGTGTGTGTGTGTGTGTGTCATCACAAATCGATGGTGGCACATCTGGTTGTGTTTAGGACTGGTCTGTGGCGGCAGACTGCTGGAGACGAGGAGGAAAGCTCTGCTCTTCAATTTAGGACGGTTCCCACGGAGCACCTCAGGCTAACAAATCATGAGAGTGTGTGTCTGCGTGCGTGTGTGTGTGTGTGTCCAGTATATTTTGGTGGGTAGGTTGAATAGAAATGTATATTTATCTACAGCAAGAAGCAAAACATTCACAGACATTACTCTAAGTTTACTACGAATCACATGTTGGAGAATGTTTGTAAATGTCCACATAGCTTTGTATGTATGTATACATGCATGTATGTGTGTGTAGGTGTGTGTGGGTGTACATTATGAACCAGGACAAACTTCTGTCATCTGTCCTGTGTGTTTATGATGTCGCTTCCTGATAGTTGTCCTGCATCCTGCAACCCCCGAGTGTTTATGGACAGAAATAGAGTTGAATTAGACACAGTTATGCAACAGTAAGGGGGTTCATCTTCAGGCCTCCACGAGAGCATGGAGAGGACGAAGGCAAGGGAAATTAAACATCCATAAAAGATCGATGAAGAGATGACATGGGAAACGTGTCACAGGAATCTGGAGGGTAGCGTGAACGTCTGTGAGAGAGACGGAGGTTCGTTCTCGCTTTGATAAGTCATGCCATCTCTGATGTCTTTGATGTTCAGAGAGGCATGCAAGGTGGGAAAAGTCTCAATTAAAGGGGCGGCGATGAAGTATGAGGGGATATTTAATCCGGGCGCTCAGGGCTGTTGGGATCAACAGAGACTTAAAGGCCGGGACGAAGGCTAATCATAAGCTACAGCGTTGACTTTCAATTAGTAGCGTTCAGCAGAGGAGAGAGGAAGCCTTGTCTGTGGGCTCGGAGTGTGCAGAGCTGTAAACATGAAATAACGGCCAGTCTTCAAAGCCACACACAGATACAGTTCAAGTAGTGATGAAGAGGCAGAAAACGGACGATAAAACTCGACCTTTAAAGGGTCATCCATTGTGTTCAAACTTTAAATCCAGTTTTGTGAGCGTCAAGTCTGCTTTAAGTTTGCTCAAAGGAGCATTACTGAGTGGAAAACAATAGTGTGACACTGACAAAAACTAATGTCGAACTGATGTTCACTGATGTGATCACTGGTTTTTCTCACCATACAGAAATGAACTGGCTGTCTGGAATGAAAAGCTTCGTAGCTGCGTGATCCGCATAAATACAAATAACAGCGATCATAAAGTTTATTCCTAATGCAGCCATAAAACAAGAAATGTCTGCGCTTTAAAAGGAGGATAGAAAAAATACTAATAGTCGTAAACATGTTGACTTACGAGCCATAAAACATTAGTTATAGTTATTCTTTTGCAGTTTCTTCCTGTCTGCCATTGATTTCATCAACAAGACGCCCCCCCCACACACACACACACACACTCTTGAACATGCCATCACTACATCTTCACTTCATCCTGTTTCCTGTAATGCATCAACTGATGATGATGTCTTTGTTGTGTTTTACAGAGTGAAGAATTCCACATTTACACACAGTACTGCACCAACTACCCACGGTAAGACGACAACCACAGTGTGTGTGTGTGTGTGTGTGTGTGTGTGTGTGTGTTTATTCAGTCTACTGTACAAAAACCCATCTTCTTCTTCTTCTTCTTCTTGTCATTGTCATCCTATCTTGATCTCACCTCCACATACTATCTTCCCAGCGTCTCACATGGCTCCATTGTGTACGTCGATAAATGCATTACCTTTCTGTTCCCTCCCTGACAAACCGACACGCTCCATAGAAGCCACCTCAGCAGGAGTCAAAGTGTCTACCTTCAGTTGTGCCTCAGGGTCTCTCCCTCTTTTCCTCCCTCCCTCCCTCTCGCACTCCATTTTTTTTCCCCCCCCTTCCATTCTTTTATTTGCTGCCTCTTGACGGAGTTACACGCTGACAGATGGGGTATTATGGCTGTCGCCTTATCATACCTAACGCTGTTAATGTTTTATTAAGCTTTGTGTGTGAGTGTTGGTCCTTTGGGACACCTGTGTTAATCGCTTTGGGAGGAATCATGTGGAGTTTATTTATATTTATATAAATATATATTATATTGTGTGTGATTAAATAGGCTGACACATGAGGCTATTCATCATGCTAAGACATACTGCGCCTACACACCTTCTCCTCCGGCTACCATTTTTCTTTCACAGAATATGATAAGAAAGGCACGTGGGGGACGAAACCTTTTACAGGCTAATGATGACTAATTGAATGCTGATTGTGTGTGTGTGCGTGTGTGTGCGCGTGCATGTGTGTAAAGGGACTATTGTCAGCTGTTTGAGATAGACCCTCTCCCACATCCACACCACAGCTGGTGACCCCAACCAAGGTCACACACGACAGACACACACACACATGGGAGACACACACACACACATACACACACACACACACACACACACGGAGGCTGCAGATGTATCATGGTCATGCTGAGCTCTAAGGTCGGGTTTCCTCCAGAACAATGTGAGGCCTGTGTGGAGCTTCACTGGAATTTAGGCATGCAGACATGCACATGCATGCGCGCGCGCACACACACACACACACACACGCACAAAGACACAGAAGAAAGGCAAAGTTTTAGGCAATTCACAACCGACCTTGTCCGTCTTTTTCCACTGTGCTTGCGTATGCGCACACACACACACACACGCACATACAGCCTACATTTGTTCATGAAAAAGCCTCTTTCTTCCCCAGTAGGTCACGCAGCAAACCAGTTCCAGTGACCAGTAAATTCAGGTCTCTACAAGCTGCTGCTGTTTTTAGTAGAATATGAAAAATCAGCTCACACTGTCTAGGAAAACAAAAAAAAAAAGCATCAAATGTAACTCGAGATGCAGATCTGATGCTGACATAGGACTGAACGATAAACTGCTATTAACATTTATTGACCAGCACTGTTTTTACTGGCCATGAAAAGATATTTAGAAATGTCCTTCCAAAGGAAGTGATGAGGGACAGAATCTACAGTCCAGCCCTGTGAAAAAATATATTCCAAAATTAATCTGAAGTTAATATGAAGCTCCGGCAGTCTGTGTTAGTCTAATAAGGTGGGTATCTTCCAGATCTACTGCCGAGGCTTCATATTGATGAACTTTATTTTTGCACAAAACATTTTTGTCCCCCATAAGTTCTGCTAGACGCACATTAATTGTCAGTATGAACAGAAGGAAAGATTATAGCATGCAAACACTGTTTGAATGTACATGTATGAATGTGAGTATTGTTTTAAGACACACATGATGTGAAGCTCTCCTTAGATTTAAATACTTCATGACTGTATAGGCATGCGCAGTGTAGTACATGGGTTCATGAGCATCACAACTGGTACATATAGTTAACCATAACCGTAGCTTGTGTATATAGAATGTTATTTAATGTGTTATTTTGCACATATTTGCCATATATATAATAAAAATACTATAATGTGATATTAATTTCAAGAAATCACAAACAGATGGATGGAGATCTTCATAATGTTTCCACTCTGTGTTTTCATATAGGTGTGAATTTTTTTGTCATTACTGTCAAATTACATTTACAACACACCCCTGACATCTTATGCGCTGTGTCTGGTCTCCGCAGGTCGGTGGCTGTGCTAACAGAGTGCATGAGGAACAAGGCGTTGGCCAAGTTTTTCCGCGAGCGGCAGGAATCTCTGAGACACTCCTTGCCCCTGGGCTCCTACCTGCTCAAGCCAGTGCAGAGGATCCTCAAGTACCACCTACTGCTGCATGTACGTCAGCCTGTCATCTGTCTATCACAAACAATTACTTCTTAGCCACAGAAATGCGAGGCACCCAAGCTAATGTTTTTATCTATACTGATACAAATGAATGCGTGCGGTTGAATCATTTCTGACTTAGCTCCCGATGACGGTCTCCACTGGAGAAGCCAAATGTTGTAGCCATATGGTGCTCAGTGTGTATGTTCCTGTGTACGTACATGTGCTTGCATTAGAGTACATGCAGGAGTGTGAGTTTATGTGCACACTCGGTTCCCTTTATTATAAGTGCATCCCTTTGCCTAAACCTGTGTGAGCGTACATGCATACGAGTGTGTTCAAATGCTGACTCCAGCCTTGTGTGTGTGTCGTCTATGCAGGAGATAGCCAACCACATGGAGAAGGACACAGAGACTTATGAGGTTGTGCAGGAAGCCATAGACACCATGCAGAGAGTGGCCTGGCACATCAATGACATGAAGAGGAAACATGAGCACGCCGTTAGGTTGCAGGTACGACAAAATAAGAAAAAAAGAACACATTAAATGCTGAGTGTGTGAACCTGCACCCTTTCCATGTCTCTTATTATTCCTCTCACTAAAACAGACACAGTAGTTTCGAGTCTTTCAGGGAGCCGATACTTTTATTGTTCTGCAGAACAGCTATGTGAACTCTAGGTTTGAACCAGCCAAGGCTCTGATCCTCCCCGTGTCTTACGCAAGTCACAGTGTTTTCCACTGGGCTAATGATGGCCCTGCATGAGGAGGATACATAAAAGAGAAGACTGTTTCTTTTATCAGCTGGGAGCCAGAAGGGTCTGATGAATGCAGGAATGTGTGTGGAAGAGTTTATACTCAGCGTCTGGAGAAAGGATTGGCTCGATAGAAATGTTCTGTTTTTGTTGTTTTGTCCTCTGCATTGTCTTTTTTTTTATGCTCACCCTCCTGCCTTTCTTTTTTTAACTTCAACCTTTTTGTTTTTATTGTCTTAAGTTGGTTTCTCCATCCAACCAGGAGCACAGCAGACCTCCTCCTCCATCCTCTATCCTCCACCTCTTTAAAAAAGCTTTTCCGGGATTCATTTATAATTTTATTGTTTTAACTTTATCTGCTTGTGGTTTTCTGTTGCTTTGATTTCTAACACTGTTAAAAGTGTTATACAAATTAAGTTTATGATGATTATTCTTTGAACACCTTTGCTCACTGCTACACACGTTTTCTGCATTTTTTCCTCCCATATTTTTGCTAAAACCAGATCAGTTTAGCTTTATTTTCATGTAGGTCAGATGTTTTGTTTTTCTGCAATCTGTTTCCTCTTACAGTTTTCTGCTCTACGTTAAAACAAACATTTCTTTCTGCAGGAAATCCAAAGCCTGCTGACAAACTGGAAGGGCCCTGACCTGATCGGCTACGGAGAGTTGGTTCTTGAAGGAACGTTTCGTCTGCAGCGAGCCAAAAACGAGAGAACTCTCTTCCTGTTCGACAAGCTTCTGCTCATTACCAAGAAACGAGAAGAAACCTACACGTACAAGGCCCACATCCTGGTCAGTCACGCTACTTGAAGTGTAACATGTCCCGCAGAGGCACTAAATATACAAACTTCTCTTCTGAGTAAGTGTTTTAAACCCGACTTCCTATCTGTCTTTGCAGTGCTGCAACCTGATGCTGGTGGAGGTTATTCCTAAAGAACCGCTGAGTTTCAGTGTGTTTCACTACAAGAATCCCAAACTTCAGCACACAGTCCAGGTATAACAACATTGCATAAGAGGGTATACATCATAACAGAAGTCTTTGTGAATATAATTGCATGTTTTGTTTGAGCATTGTGCAAGAGTGCAATCAGAAAGTGTGACGATTATTTGCAGGTGTCTAATTATTTTGTAGAGCGCCCGGTCTTACCTCGGTGTGTTGCTCAGACATGTTTGAGGCTAATGCGACCATTGTTGTTACCTAACCGCTGTGTTTTGGACAAGCGCTTAAAAATATAAGATAATCTGTCTGACGTAACAAAGCCATTTTCCAAATGTTTAGGGGGTTATCCCAACTCCCTAAGCCTTCTTTTAAAGTGCATGTCTAATATTATCTCCTCTCTACCCTCAGGCCAAATCACAGCAAGACAAGCGTATGTGGATCTTACACCTCAAGAGACTTATACTTGAAAACCATCCGGCCAAAATCCCTGCCAAGGTAAGATCAGCTCATCTCCGGACAGTTCACTGATGGCGTAAACACAGACTTTGAGTGGGATGTATTGGAAATGTCACTCCCTCTCGCTCCCACTTCCTTTCTCCCTCATCTCCATCTTTTTCTCCTTTCATGTGTTCTTCCACTCATTTATTTACATTCAAGCACAATCACTTGTCTGTCTCTTCGCCGGCCTTAGGCCGTGTGCAAGTGGAAATTGAGGATTTCTCTCCAGGGTTGAAGGTCACTGAGAAAGTTCACTGCGATTACATAAAGGGGCTGCCTGTTAAGAGTCAAAGCTGAGCAAAATTGTTGAGCCAGCCCACATCTGTCATGTGGCGCCACCTAGTGGCATGTATAATCTAAGCTGTTGAACTCATCCTTGTTTTATTATTTGAATTCCAGGCTAAGCAAGCAATTTTGGAGATGGATGCAATGCGTAAGTGCCAATTTATGTAATATTTATGTTGGAATATTCATTTCTTAAATATTGCCATTGGTTTAATGCATTTTAATATCATGTATTTGTTGTGTGACATCTTCTGTCATGTCTCCAGATCATCCCGGGTTTCATTACAGTCCCGATGGGGACAAGAAGGATTCCTCTCAGACCAAGGAGGGTCCTACCCCTCGTAGAGGACGCAGGAAAGGTAAGACATTCAAAAAATTATAGTTAATTTAAAAACCCACACCTCTTAATGTCGAACTGTAAGAATTTATCAATTATTTATTTGTTTGACTTCTCAGAACCTCTATCCAAATTATTGAAGAATGCAAAGCAAAATGCTGCCAACGCCGATGGTGAGAAGGTGAGTGATAACCAGAGCCGATGACGAGTTTGAAGGTTGAGAAGCATGAGTAAACTAAACTAAACTCTTTCTCTCCAGCGAACAAGTCTGGGTGCCACCCTGCTCTCACCAGTGTCCCAGCTGGCTTTGGGCACTATCGGTCGCAGCCGCAGCCTCATCAACCAATCACAGGAGTCACTCGACCCCGGCGATCACTATGACCACAGTGACCGAGAAGAGGAACCACATCAGCAAGATGCTGATGATGAAGATGACAGTGGCCTGGTGAGTTTATAGCTGCCCAAGGAGTGATGTTTATTATATATACACATTAAATGAAGGTTTCAGACTTCAGACATGTTGTTAATGCTGAAAAACTCTCCATTCAGGGAGGTGGGAAGCGCCTGCGAGTCCCTGGAAAAAGCAGCAGGAAGAGGCTGAACCCTCAGGCATCTGTCGATAGTATAGAACAGTGGAAAACCTTCAACATGAGCTCTTCAGACCTACAGGTATCGATCACAAATACACCTTGCCAGTTTGATCCACCTCTATCTAAAAGACTGCCTCGCCTAACAACGACTTCTGCTTCCCTTTACTGCAGAGAGCCAGAGAATCTCTAGTGAGGGAAGGAAGTCACCACCCACCACTTCTCAGGACACCTCATGTGATGGAGGAACCTCCAGAGTCACCCATTCCCTCTGTCATAGTCACAGAAAGTGACCATTCTGTGAGGAATATCTGGGCAGACCACCGTGCTCGCAGGGCCATGTTCCCCACCCGCCAGAGAACCATGCAGCCTGATGATGAGGATGAGGACATCTACCAGATGTTTGTCCCCACAGAGCCAAGTGGACCGGAACCAGAGGTGCCCACGGAGAGGTCAGAGGCCACCTCGTCACCCAAGACAGCTCGGCCTTGCAGTTGGCACGTCGAACAAGTTCCCACTGTGCAGGTTGACCCTCCACCCAGTGGAGGCAGAGTCTTGCGGAGGGCGAGCAGTGCAGGGGAGAAGGCTACAGAGGCTCGACAGAGTCCCGATGATGACCAGTCTGGCAATAGCAACTTGGATACGATCCACACTGAATCATCCAGCAATGACATATCTGGATCGTCTTCAGCTGAGCAGCTGACGCTGGATGATATTGAAAATGTGTATGACAACATTAGCTATGAGGACCTTAAGAGCATGGGCCTGGTCAGAAGAGACCCTGAGGAAATCCAGTCACGGAAAGAAACATCTACAAATGTACAGGGTACCCAGAGCCAAGCAGCGAGGGTACTAAGTGCTCCAGAAGTTCCAGTAATCACAGAGCCGATGATTGAACCAGATAGTTCCTCAGAGAGCAACAGGTCCTCCACACAGGAGGGGAGGTCATTTGGGACATGTGACCTCAAGATAGTAGAGGAGAACATCTATGACACCATCTGCTTTAGGGAGCCCCCATCAACAGAGAATAAAGCAATCAATGAAGCCAGCAAACTACAACAAGAGAGGGACAGTCTGCTGGCCTCTGAACAAGACCTGACTGAAAGCCTTAGAGGGTTTATATCTGAGGAGAGCCTCCACTTTGGAGAGGATGAAGGACCGGAAGCCTCCCACAATGTCCCTTGTTCCTCTGAGCCAGATTATTCCTCCTCCTCCGCCTCCGAGACTTTCTCTCAGCGCTCACAAAAAGGGGATAAGATGTCAGAGCAGGTCGACGAGATCTGGAACGACCTGGAAAACTACATCAAGAGCAACGAGAAGAAAGCTGATAGACTCCCCGCAGCCTTCCCTGTTAGTGCCAGTGAGTCGCCTAAGAAGAAGGTTTCCTCAGTGAAAAACAGCCCGACAAAGACCGCCGCTGTAATGAGCTCTCAAGCAGCCAGCCCTCCGACCAAGAGTCCCCCATCACATCAGCCTAAATCCCCACCTGTTACCTCCATACCGTCATTCACCATCCCAGTCATCAACCTCCCTGAACCTCAAAGTGAAGGCATCCCTGCAGAAGAAAACCATAGCCCTCCTCCTACATCACGCCCCCCTCCTGTCGCCCCAGAGCCCCTCCCAGGCACAGTTAAGAACATTCGTAAAAGACTGGCTCGCCTCAGCAGCGGCAGCTTCCGCCTAGAGGACGACGACCTGGTGGAGCTTCCTCAACGAAGCACATCTCCGAGAGATAATCCCCTCAAGGACCTTCATAACTTGTTTCCAGGGGAGCTGGCAGGACTGGACTCACCCCTGGCCTCCTCCTCTCTTCTGCTGGGTGAATCTGTGGACTTCCCCCTTGATCTGATGGATAAATCAAAGAGCCGGGTGTTTCTGATGGCACGACAGTATAGCCAGAAGATCAAGAAAGCCAACCAACTACTGCGCATGAGGAGCATGGACCCTGGAGACGCTTGTAGTCGGACCAGAGCTGAGAAGAAGCAGAAAGATCTGGCAGCCATCTTAGAAGAGAAGAAACAAGGGGGCGCTGCTATAGGTAACTCAAAACATTTAGCTCTCAGAACTAATACTGTTGATAGTCATGATTAGGAATGCAGTACCCTAACTCAGGGCATCCTTCAATACTTTTTTCCTAAATTTAGTATCTGTGATTTTTTTTTTAATTGGATTTTTTCTTAGATATTAGTCTTTTTAGTCTAGGTGAAGACATGTTTTCTGGTGTTGGTATTCTCTGGACGATACCCAGACAGCTTAATAAGGTCAGCATCTAGCAGATCAGATCAGTACATCCCTGGACGTGACTATATTTGTATATTTGTATATTTCAAGCTCCATGTTTGGGTTTTCCAGGCCGCGACTTTAGTGTTTTGGTTTACTCTCTGTCAAAATTGATGTTCACAGATAGTTTCTGCTGCCCCCAAAAATGATATTGCAGTTTAAAGAATTATACTTGCATACCCTACTTACACCTTCTTTACTTTGTGTTCCCATTTCAGGTGCAAGGATAGCGGAGTACTCCCAGCTCTATGACCAGGTAATGTTTAAGGATCCTCCTGGTACAGCTGGTCAGGCTACCCCACATCACTCCCATCCAGGGCTGCCATATTCTCCGTCAATGCCTGAGACCTCCCTGGAGGAGGACTGGCTCCACTCCACTTACAGCAACGGAGAGCTTGCCAGCTTTGTGTCCTCACCCGGCGAGGTAGACGACGCTCGAGCGTCTTCTACCCCGCACCGCAGACTTACCTCCTCCTGCTCCATCCCTTCTCTCCAGACCTTCCCTCCCTCTCCGTCCAGCCCACCATCCCAGAGATGGAGCATGACGGCGCCAAGCGAAAAAGAGGAGCATGTGTACAGTTCCATTAAAAGACATCCTTCCTTTAACTCTCCATCTTTGCCCTCCTCAAAGTCTTCCCCATCCAGTCATTGTCAGTCAGTCAGCTCTCTGGGCAGCCAGCAGCAGGAGAAGAACCAAACTGGGCCCAAATGTAACGGACCCACTGTGGCTCGATCCACAGACAGACTCCATGGCCCAATGCTGGGTCGTGCTGGTCGGCAGAGTAGCCTCCCAGAGCGCTCCACCCAGGGACAGTCAGACCTCACTTTACACGATGGTCAACAGGTGGTGGTCCTGAACCGGGCTTCTGCACTGAGCATACTCAATGCCACCCAGAACTACCTGGCTAATTTTAAGGACAATGGGGAAGATGATGATGACTATGTAGAGATCCGCTCAGAGGACGAGTGCGAGCAAGAGCATGAGCAGGACAGGTTGGCACAGCGGAACGGCAGCTCGGCAGTCCTTTCCAATCAGAACAAAGGTCTTGTCCACTCCCAGAGTCTGCCATGCACACCGGCGCGCTCCTGCGACCCGCTGAGGTCTCTGGACCGCGAGCAGCTGGAGAAGTACCTGTGGAGCGAGCCACAGCAGAGCCAACCCAAAATCGTCCAGTCTCTGAGGGAGAAGTTTCAGTGTCTGAGCTCTAGTAGCTTTGCCTGAGTCTATAAGACAACTAAAAGCCAAATATATACAAATATACAGCATATAGCAACAAAAGGGACACTGCTGCTTTGCCTTGAATGCCCTACACCGTTCAACATCAAAACAAACATACATGACACATATCTCAACATAGATCAGAAGCAATTTCTTGGATTGCACACATATTTCCAACAACTAAACTCTCTCTATTACAGGGCTTCAATGTAAAATGCACAATAGGTCACTATTATTAGTCAAAATGCCACATCAAAGCCTGCATGTGAGCTGCCTTAGCACTTCCTGGTTCAAACTGTCTTTTCATTTATGTCCTGGTGAAGAAAGGTTAACAAGAAGTGATCAAAGCGAAACGTTCTCAGTTGTTCGTAAAGGCATTCAGTGTGACTGAATGGGTTTTAATATTGAAAGGAACTCTTTTATTGCTTTACGTGTGGAGATAATTGGAGTCGTGGGAATTGATTCTGCTGGAGGACTTGTGCCAATAAACTTTTGTACAGATACAGTAGTTCAGAATATCTGTTACCGAGTTTAAGAAATAGAATCTCTTCTGTGCCCAACATCTCAAACCGAAGTACAAAACATCAAAAATCTGATGATCTTTGGTGAATCTCGACTTACCACGTCAGGAGTCTTCAAGCTCTTTCTTTCTTTTAATTTGTTGTTAAGGTTATTTTAACTGCATTTTCGGCACTAGTTAATCTTAACCTGTATAGGAGCGGTGAACCACAGTGGTGGCTAGTGTTTTTAATTGTGCTTACACTATCAAAACAAGGTTCTGAAAATGCAGCAGTTCAAATTTGCAATCTTCAGATTTGCTACTCAGGCTAGATTGTCACTTTTAACAGCTTTTTTTAGCAATAAGTGCAACAAAAAAAAAAGGATGCAACTGTAAAGAAAAACATGTTGGCGATTTACAAAGATCCAATAAGTTAAGTATAACTAGACTTAGAGCTGTAAGTCTAATTGAAGTTATTGTATTTCACTCTACCTGCCACCTTTGTCATCACTAGGGTATCACGCTTTAAAATCAAGAGAAGATGCTGATATTTTAGATAATCTATAAGGAACTGTAGGACTTGATATTTATTTTGAGAGTAAATCAGAGATGTTTTATGTGTTACGGTCTGAGGACGTCTATCACGTTAGAGTGAAATGTGCATCTCAACAAGTGGACGATGTGTTTCTTTTTTCAATCATACTCATTTTTTTTAAGAGGGACCACGAAGGCTACAGTAAAGAATACAGTACTGTATTTGGTGTATATTTTTTTCTTCAAACGGATAGTCAACTGTTTGTTTACTTTGTTTACGTTATGGGACACTGTCACACTACTGATATTACATCCACACTTACAGTTAGATTGTTGTCAGTCACTTCAAAAAAGGTTCATACAGCACAGTTGTTGTTCTCTCCCCTGGAAGCATACCCAGTATTCACCACTCACTCTTTAAAAAAAATTCACTATAGGTGTCCTATTTATTTTATCCCTGTTATTTTGGCCACTCGTCACTATTACTCCAAGCCACAGACAAGTTGTAAAATAAATTAAAATATATTTATTAAAAGATGGTTTTATTCAGTTATAGGGGTGCAGACAAAATTTGAATCGAATACTGTGAATATTTTCAGAAGTGGGTTTTTCTATCACGCACTGCTTAATACGTTTAAGTTCCAGAATCACAATAACACGTGAAAAGTTGAAAAGCACAATATGGCCTACTGTTCATATCAGGAAATGTGCATCAAAAACAAGTTACGAATATGAAGTATGTGTTTTTTTTTTCATTGTACATTTTTGTCCTGTTTCACTGGTGGGGATCGATCGTCAGTCTTCAGTGACTCTGTTTTGCACTTTTCTGTCTTTTTTACGTTTTATTTGTAAACACTTTGTAAAGATGTACATTTTAGGAAAGTTATTCTTGTATGCCATAGGTATGCTTTATAATGCTTTAATGTTTAAGTTAAGTGTACTGTATTTTTTTAACTGCCTAGTTGTCATTGCTCAACAAAAACAATGTATTGGAGGTAATAAAATCAGATTAAACTCATCTCTGTGTTTTTGTGGTTGTCGCTGAACAAATATGTCACCTTATTGAAAAGGATATTAAACAACAGGTGGTTACAATTCAGGGGAACATTACTTTTCCTTTGAGGGATAATAACACAAACAGAAACCTTGTTTTGTTAGATATTATAAGAGTATAGCTAGTGGGAGATGAACATAATTAATTCCCCACTTATTTTATAGTAAGTAGGTGTCTGTTTTCATTACATTACAGAGATATCTCTTTATATTCTCAGGCAAAATATGATATGGAAGGCATCCTGAGGTTTCAACATAATGCTTGGTGGCCAATTTGTTATAGGATTTTGGTAGATATATCAAGAAATTATGCCCACACAGGAACAATTATTCTCCAATAAAGAGTAAAATCAGATATGTCTGCAATTATGAGTATAGCCTGATCAATATTAGATTTATGAGGTTAAACCCAACATTTAAATTTGAAAGTTATCCCTTACATTTGTCTTAAGAACTATGAACAAGAGATTGACTGAGGACAATTATGCTTTTTATCATTTCCTTTACAGACATCCTGAAAGTCTGTGTTTTACAAACTGATATCACAAAACAAATAAGTAAATCAACTAGCAGTACAGCAGGGGGGAAATAAGCAGCAAGTTAAAAACATAAATATAAATGGTAAAAGTAACATAAAAGTAAAAAATCAGAACTACCACAAAATAAAAAATGATATTTATACACATACATACACACCTAAACATAGAGATACACACATACATAAATGGGTCCCAGATATGTGTATAGGTGTCCATCTTTGGATTTATTTATTTATCATTCTTATAAGAGGCAGCTCTTGTGGGGGCTGTTCAGAGTAGATAGGGCTCTCAAACATATCCATGACATTTCTGCAGTGTAGTTTCTTGTTACTGATACAGGCATGTGGAAAGCTAAAAATCTAACAATATATTAGCACAGTCAAATTATGAGGATGAATGAAACGTACTTTTTCACAGCAGCCATTCTAACATGAAATAGTAGGTATTTCCAATAATACTAATTAAGGTCCTGTTCCATTTATTGTAGAAGAACATTTCCAGTGAACCAACATGCACCACAGCAGCACCCTGACTCTGTTTGGCCTGAATGGAACAGGAACCTTGAACTGGTATCATTGGTAACACCTGTGTTAACCTACTATTTAATGTCAAAATGGCTGCAGAAAGACAGAAAACATTACAGTTTTTTTTCAATAGTTTAAACACAATTTTGCAAACTATGCTGGTTTTATCAAAATACTAACACAATTCACCAAAGCACACACCCAAACTGCAAAATACCTCATATATCTCGCAAAATGAAGCACTGCAACCAAAATCAAACTTTTGCACCAGATGGCACACACTTCATTCGTATTACAGATTTTTGTCTAACCAACTACACACTGTTGGGCATATTGAAAGGCACTCTCATCTTTAGTATGCTTTGCCATAATACTAACATAGTTCAAACTGTAGAGAATTCTTCAGATTGTTCACATGCACAGAAATACTTGCAGATACACACACGTGCTATTGAAATATTTTTTTATTTTTTTATTTTTCACCAAACAAGTCCGTGCAACATATGCACAGCAGATATATTTACATTGGAGTGAACTAAAATATGCTCACAAAACAGTGAGCTGAAAAAATACAATTGCAGAAAAAATGTCACCTGTGGTCTTTTATTGCTTACTTCCTGATTGAAGTGTCAACAATTACATAACACCTGTTGGCACAGGTGGCACATATAGTGGCCAATGAGCTCGTGTAGTGTCATTTTAAATGGCGGTGTTTTGACTTTATCTCAGATTGTTGTGTCTTATGCAGAGAACCGCGTTCAGTACACACAAAAAAAGTGCCATTTCGAATTGCAAAATGTGTGTAAAGCAGAAAATGTGTTTAAAGTTTTGGAGATTGGAGATGAGGTTTTGCTCCCTGTGTGTCAGTTTAAATATTTCAAGTCAAAGTCAACTTTATTGTCAATGCGGCTATATGTACAGGACATACAGAGCATCAAAACTACGTTTCTCTCTTATCCCAAACAGCATAGACATGAAGTATAAAATATAAGTAAAAGATGTGAAAAAAATATACACGCTAAATAATGTGGCAATATGGCACAGTGTAAACGGGGTAATTAGTATAAATATAAGTATGGTAATATGGCAGTATGGACATGATTTACAGTTATTTACAGTATACATGTACAATGAAATATGTAAAATATGTAAATATGTAAATATGTGCTATCCATGTCATTTCAGTGTGTTAGCAAATGGAAAAAAAAAAGTTCAGGATATTTCCACACGTGAATTTTGCCACCAAGAATTAATTGAGTATCGTCAAACTAACCAGCAGAGGGCGCACTCACACCTTCACACTACGCACTAGAAATAATCGCAGATGGTGAGGCATGCTGGGAAATGTAGTTAATACGACATAACGTGACAAAGCGTTATTTTCTGATCTAATAAGGGACTTTTTGGGCGTGAAACGTCACTATACATTTAAAACCCAGCTCATTTATGTTATTAAAATCCGGCAAACTGTAATTAATTAACCACAGATTAACTTTTTTAAAGATTTTTTTCTTCTCGAAGCTTCTCCTTAACACCGGTGTACCCATGATGCACCGCGCCGCTTCCTTTCTTCTCGTGCAGTGCGCTGGTCCAAAATGTCGCTACTCGAGGGTCCGCTCAACGTGCTCGGCCAGAGGACGACCGGCGAGTCTGTCCGCACTCAGAATGGTGAGTTATGCTGCTGCTCCAGTCCGTGCTTCACGCAGTGTGCGTGTTTTTTATCTGCGTGGACGGGAGAGAGCTGAGTTCATTCACTGCCGTTAACACACGTGTGGCTAATGCTAATGCCGGCTAACTTTTATTTTTGTGGGGTAACTTTTGCTCAGGCTCTGCAGCACAGCCGAGAAAAAAAAGACACAATGTGCACTTTACCCACAGCTATATTTTAAATATAAAGCTGTAGTCCCGTTTAAGTACCGTCCACTCGCATCCCCATGAATGGACGGCTATGCTAACGGGACAGAACAACACTGTCATGATCTGAGGGTGTGGCTAACTAACTGTGTACCTCACTAAATGAAACGACAGGACATCCTAATGACTGAAATCAGGCGTGTTAAAGAGTGTGTTGTTTTTAAATGAACATTAAAGGTCGTTGTCTTTGCAGTCATGGCCGCATCATCCATCGCCAACATCGTCAAGAGCTCCCTGGGACCCGTCGGCCTCGACAAGATGCTGGTGGACGACATTGGGGTCAGTGTCACATGCAACCAAACATAAAAAAATATATATAACATAACTCTAATCAAAGGCTTGCAGCTGTTTTGCGTCTTGTAGTTCAATACTAGTACTAGCACAATATTTACTGCTGGTTATTTGTACATGCATGCAAGTCTGCATACAGTATGCAGTGCAGTTCACTGTTTGATGCAAGATTAAAATGTGCTAAAGGCCATTTTTATTTAGCTTTTACTGCCCAAAACACGTAAAAACAAAGAGATAATTAATTTCATTATTATATTTGAAATATATATACGCAACCATGTTGTTATTACTGTGTTCGACTTTATTTTGGGTATAGACGTGTTTTGAAAGTTGAAATTCCCGGTTCCTTGGGATAGGCTATGGATATTTGATATCGGGCTGCTCTGGGACCAGGGGAAACCAATTTCGTTTCATCCCATGTTTTTACATGTGCTGTAATGACACTAAAACTCCTTAAATCCTCAATGATGATGGTTTAATAATTTTATTTTGGGGCCCCGTCAGTCGTGGGCCCTTTGGAATTGTCCTAACTTTTCCCCCCTATACGGCGCCCCTGCATGCACCCCTTTTATTTGAGTTAAATCGATAACAAACATTGTGGCATGAGTTGCTCAGTCTGTAGGGACTTGGCCGGTTCAAGTCCAGTATAGAAAGGAGGTGAGCTGGCACCTCTCCAGCTACTAGTCCACCTCCTGGGCACTGCCAAGATGCCCTTGAGCAAGGTGCCGAACCCCTCCAACTGCTCGCAGATCACCCCACCATCTCTCTCCACATTTGTGTGTGTGTGTGTGGGGTTGTATTTCGGTGTTAAAATGCATGTATTAAAAAAAAAAGAGTGAAAAAAGAATTTCCCCTGATTAATGAAAGTATCTCTTCTTCTTCATCTGACAGGACGTGACCATCACCAACGATGGAGCGACCATCCTGAAGCTGCTGGAAGTGGAGCACCCAGCTGCCAAGGTCCTGTGTGAACTGGCTGACCTGCAGGACAAGGAGGTCGGAGATGGGACCACGTCTGTGGTGAGTAGGGTCAACAGCTGCCCCCCTGTGTGGAGTCAGAGACTCGAGAATGATGAGTAGTGGATGTCCTGTTTTAGTACCATGCATCTGCCTTTCATCACGGATGCGTGGCTATGCAAACAGGAGAGAGAAACTGTCCGTCAGTATCTGAAGGGGTCGAGCAGCCTCATTTCTCTCACCCCTAATGAAATGATGGTACAATCTAAAACTTTTATTTGTATTTGTGCTGCAACAGTAGTATTCTTAGTTGGAAGATGAAGCCAGTCCCAGTTATTTTATTTATTTTCATCACCTCACATCTTTTTTAGGTAATTCTTGCTGCAGAGTTGCTGAAGAGTGCAGATGAGCTGGTGAAGCAGAAGATTCATCCCACGTCCGTCATCAGCGGATATCGTCTGGCTTGCAAGTAAGATGCTTCCACTTTGAACCACTGAGTGCTCATAAACAGACTCTGATCTTCAGGTGTCTTTAACATGCAAATTTGTCTTTTTTTCATCTTCCAGGGAGGCAGTTCGCTACATTAATGAGAACCTCACTATTGGGACAGATGACCTGGGCAGAGAGTGTTTAATAAACGCAGCCAAGACCTCCATGTCCTCCAAAATCATTGGCGTGTATCCTTTCTGCTGTACAGTGCATAAAATATTTTGTTTGGATCCGACCCACACAGGCACAATTTATGATTGTCTATATTTCATGCATGTGAGTAAAGCCCTCATCTGCCTTAACTCTGAGCACTCAGTGATGCAGACTTCTTTGCTAACATGGTGGTGGATGCTGCCACCGCTGTGAAGTTTGTGGACAGCAAGGGGGTGGCCAAATACCCCATCAACTCTGTCAATGTGCTGAAAGCCCACGGCCGCAGCCAGAAAGAGAGCTTCTTGGTGAATGGATATGCACTGAACTGCACAGTTGGGTCACAAGGTATGTTAGATATTTAAAAAAATATATAAAAAAAGCTGAATCACGACTGCTGAATGTGTTACAACAGCAGCTGATTAAGTTCCCATTTAAATTTGCTGCTATGTCTCACCTGATGGCGTAAGCAGTGATACGCGTGGGAGACAGTACGCTGGCTTTGAAAGGAACGTAGACACAGTAGTTTGTGAACTGTGGCGACTCTTTTCTAGCCAAACAATGGATTAACAGCCTGAAGTAAAAGGGCATGTGGTATGGTGTCTTGTCTAGTTCTCTGGATATGTCCCATGGTGAACATGCTGTTTTGTGTTTTTCCAGGCATGGTGAAGCGTGTTGTTAACGCCAAGATCGCTTGCCTGGACTTCAGCCTGCAGAAGACCAAGATGAAGATGGGAGTCCAAGTCATCATCAACGACCCAGAGAAGCTCGATCAGATCAGACAAAGGTAGAAACATTTTGTTTCTAGTATAGTAACAGTGTTATAGTATTAAGGATTATCCCATTTAAATTTGCTGTGATGCTGAATTAATAGTTTACACAGTGATACGCGTGGGAGAAAGTATCAGCAGCCCAGAGTCAAGGCACCAGCTTCTCTCTTAGCTGCTGTGCCACTACTGTGAGCTGGACAGTTTTGTATCATATTCGTATTGTTTTGTATCAAAGTATTACCGGAGGAACTGAATCAATGTTGGATTTTGTTGCAACAGGGAATCTGATATCACCAAGGAGAGGATCCAAAAGATTTTGGCAGCTGGCGCCAACGTTATCCTGACCACCGGAGGCATCGATGACATGTGTCTGAAGTACTTTGTGGATGTGGGCGCCATGGCAGTGAGAAGGGTCCTCAAGAAGGACCTGAAACGCATCGCCAAGGCAACAGGAGGTAGGGCGGAAGAACGCTGATGTTTATGCAGACTGGCTTTTGTGTTTCTGGTCTTGTCTTGTCATCATTGTCTGTGTACAAGTCTTGGTCAAGTGCTTATAGTCAGCAGATTAAACTAATGGACATGTTTGCTGTGTTTGTCCATTCTCAGCCACCGTCTGCCCTTCTCTGACCAATCTGGAGGGAGAGGAGACGTTCGAGGCCACCATGCTTGGTCAGGCTGAGGAGGTTGTGCAGGATCGCATCTGTGATGACGAGCTCATCCTTGTGAAGAAGTAAGAACTTCAGCGTTTCTCTATATAGCAACATCTTCTAAAGATACGTTATTTGGGTACAACTGTTAAGAACATTTCTGTGCATGCTGTTCCTCATTTGACGTGATAAACTGAGAAGTCCCTCATATGTTTGTCTCCCTGTGAATGTTCGACAGTCTGACACATGTTAACAGTACCGTTTTTCTAACTTCATCTCAGTACCAAAGCACGCACATCAGCATCAATCATTCTGCGCGGGGCCAACGACTTCATGTGCGACGAGATGGAGCGCTCACTGCACGATGCCCTCTGTGTGGTGAAGAGGGTGCTGGAGTCAAAGTCTGTAGTTCCAGGAGGAGGCGCTGTTGAGGCAGCGCTGTCAATCTACCTTGAGAATTATGCTACCAGCATGGTGAGAGATGTTTTGTCAAGCATGCAGTTGTTGTGTATCTAGGGTCTGAGCGTAGTTTTGGTTCTAACAGGTTCCTAAATGTCTCTTTTGTCTCTTCAGGGTTCCCGAGAGCAGCTGGCTATTGCTGAGTTTGCTCGATCTCTCCTCATCATCCCCAAGACACTGGCTGTGAACGCAGCGCAGGACTCCACTGACCTGGTGGCCAAGCTTCGGGCTTTCCACAATGAGGCTCAGGTTAACCCTGAACGCAAGCATCTCAAGTGGTGAGTCTTTCTTCACTGCAGCAGTCATGAAACTGAAGGATCTGTTTACAAGTTCAAATTCAAGTTTCACTTTGCCTCAGGTTCTATGTTAGTTTATTTGTTGTTGTAGAACATGCAGTATTTCAAGGCTTCCTTGTTTATCTTGTAGGATTGGTCTGGACCTGGTGAACGGCAAGCCCAGAGACAACCGTCAGGCTGGCGTGTACGAGCCCACTATGGTCAAAACAAAGAGCCTCAAGTTTGCCACAGAGGCCGCCATCACCATCCTCCGTATCGACGACCTCATCAAACTGTTCCCTGAGCCGAAGGAGGGCGGGCAGTCGTACCAGGACGCCGTGCAGTCGGGCTCTCTGGAGGGTTAAAAGGCTGTGATTGGTCCAAATAGGTTCATGATCTGTATTTATACGTAAAGAGCTCTCCATGGCTGTTGCTCTAGTGTAGGCCATGCACTTTGCCTGTTTACTGTTCTCCCTCTCCCCTCGAGGCGCTCCCTTCACGAGGAACTGTACGTGATGTTTTTTTTTGGACACTTAATAAAGCTCCAGTGGTTGTAAACGGCCATTGATTTGTTAATTCAGACTGGCTCGCTGTGGTTATTGTGCAGGCTTTCATAAATGACTTTCAAAGAAGTTTTTGACTCAGTTATTTATTGATATGAAGAACAGCTAGATGACATTTTCACAAACATCTGATCATGGACTTCCTGCATGAGGTTAAAGAAGGCTGACGTGTTTAACCTTGTGGCACTTGGCTAAGTTTCTACACAATTTATGAAAGTGGAATGTTGGTCAGTATCTGTTTTCTTGAACATAGTACATCAAACATCACAAGTTAAATTATACTTCACACAGATGGTAGCTCGTCTTCAGAGGGAACTAATGAAGCTTTTACAGGTTATGTTTGGTTTTTCTAGACTATTCATCTCAAAAGGAAAAACTAACTTCAGTAAGTGCATATTTAGTACGTCCAGTACCTTGTAAGAACAATTTTAGTTTACATTTTAATTTAACATTAAATTAAAGAAAAGGTCCTCTAACATTAAGCCACATGCTATACAGCTAGAGCCTGAGCAAGGTTGAATTAAAGTTCACAGTGAGAATGGCTATTGGCTGGATAAGATCCAACAATCACAACATATACCCATCACTTGTACCTCCAGTACAGTAATGTAGAAGAACCCATTTAATACCACGTCCTGCGGTGTAAACACTTGAGTTTCTTTCATCAGTTTTAAAAAGATGAGATCGAGTGCAACTCCGTGAAGCAGCGTTCCATTTTTCATCTCAAACTGTCTCCACGCACATGGCGATGCCCATCCCTCCTCCGATGCAGAGGGACGCCACACCCTTACGTCCTCCGGTCCTCTGGAGAGCGTGCAACAAGGTCACCAGCACTCTGCAGCCGGACATACCAATGGGATGGCCCAGAGAGATGGCACCACCGCTCACATTCACCTGAGGAGGATGACACAATGGTTTGATCCAGGAGTAAAATTAACACTAAATGGAAAATTGGACATGTGAACCATATCTGTACCTTGTCTGCATTCAGGCCGAGCTCTTTGACCACAGCAATAGACTGGGCAGCGAATGCTTCATTGATCTCAAATAAGTCGACCTGGTCCAGCTCCCAGCCTGCTTTCTCAACCTGACAGAGAAGAAAACGAGACAAGAATGAAGAAAAAGAAGCATTTTTCTGTTGACTGTTCCCTTTAGGTGCTTTGGTTTTCTCACCGCTTTCCTGATGGCTGGTATTGGTCCAGTTCCCATGATGGACGGGTCAAGACCAGCTTGAGCCCACGAAACTATTCTGGCCATGGGTTTTATGCCGCGTCTCCCAGCCTCTGATTGGCTCATGAGGACAGTTGCTGCTGCACCATCATTTATACCTAAAAAAATAAAAAGAAAGACACTGCTTTATACGTGAATTTAGACAACAAACAGGCACTAAAACTCAGCAGTTAGGGAGCACCAACTCTCAAACCTGACGCGTTTCCAGCGGTGACAGTGCCACTGCTGTCCTTGATGAAGCAGGGTCTGAGTTTGGACATGTTGTCCATGCTGCTGCCGTGACGAGGAAACTCATCCACCTTCACCTCCACTGAACCTGAAGACGACAGACTAATGTTAACAGAGCATGCACACCAAAGGACTGATCTCTGAAACAGAAGGGTGTGTTAGATACTTACCTTGTCTGGACGGCACCATGACCGGGACGATCTCTTGCTCAAAATGTCCTGCTTTCTGTGCCGCCTCTGTTTTGTTCTGGGACTGGACGGCAAACCGATCCTGCTCCTCTCGACTGACCGCCCACTGCTTCGCCACGTTCTCAGCTAATAAAATATCACAACAATAAATACTCATTTCGAGATGTGACAGGTGTTTTCCCGTTTGTATTCTGAGCCATGCACACCTGTGATGCCCATGTGGTAGCCATGGAAGGCGTCTGTCAGGCCGTCAGCCACCATGGAGTCCTTCAGGGAGGCGTCGCCCATTTTCACACCTGCTCTCATGTGCAGCGTGTGAGGAGCCTGGAAACGGTTTATCAAAGAAATATCACTCTTTTTGTCTTTCTTACTTTTAATTCAGACATTATCAATGTGTATCATAACCTACCTTGCTCATACTCTCCATGCCGCCTGCCACCACCACCGTGGACTCTCCAGACTGGATGGATTGAGCTCCCAGACACACGGCCTTCAGCCCAGAGCCGCACACCATCTGACAGCTCCAGGCCGGGACAGGGTAAGGGATGCCTGCTCCAACGCTGGCCTGACGAGCCGGGTTCTGCCCATGACCTTGAGAAGAGAAAGGGAGAAATCAGACTGATATTTCCCAACAACGGTTAACATGACACATGAACATGGGACCTCTGCCACGCTTTTTATCTTTACCTGCTGTTAGGACATGTCCCATGATAACCTCAGAGACCTCTTCTGGCTTCACCGCAGCCCGTTTCAGGACATCCTTGATAACCACTGAACACAGGTCGTGCAGAGGCAGCGTGGACAAGGCGCCATTCAAAGACCCTGTGTAAAAATTAGAAAAAAGATAATGTAGTGACTAGTGAGTACATGGTGTACAAGATGCTCCATAAGTCCCCATGTTCAAATGTCCAACTTCACAGCAGAAATAAACATGTTCACAGCCTGGTACAAAAAACTATTTTGGTCTCTAGCTATTTTCCCCATTCATGACAACTGTACTGAGGGTCAATTTATATAAAACTCACTTAAAGTTATGCAGAATTAACATCATGTCCGCTTTGACTGACAGCTGGGTGCTGTTACAGGTGTTTTGTCTAAGCACCGGTTTGCAGATTTTCAGTTTAGCCGGCAGGTGGAAGAAGCAGGACTACAAACATGGCGGTGGCCAGAGCAACAGATTTTGAACTCTTCAGAAACCTGAGTGATGGTTTATTAGGGAAATTTCACCATCCATAAATGTAAATTTCAAGATTTCATCACCATCATTTAAGCTATTTTTGCTGGGAGTTGATTATTATTTTTAAGTCTCTTAAGTTAATTACTAATAAAAAAATGTCTATCTATAATAAATATTCATGCAGATATTTTCATCCAATAACCTGTCACAACTAGAACTTTATTTATATGTAAGATTACAAGTCTGTCACATCTTAGTTTTATTTTTGCTTTTCCCTTTTTGATCCTTATTATACTATCATGTAACTATGCTGTGTGCTATGTTACTATTGTACAATGTGAACTAGTATGACTGAATTTTTTTTATTTGTTTTTTTGTTCTTTCAATTAAGTTTGGGGGGAAAAAACTGTCAGTGATGGTGCAAGCTCCCGATCAAACCTTATTGGTTGTTTCTTTAGACTCCAGGCTTCAAGCTTGTGGCTCCTAAACTTTTTAGTAGTCTCTGAGATCTGTGAAGCTCAAAATCCACTTTATTTAGACTTACTTTTGCTTTTATGTCAATTTAATTAATTAGTTTTATACTTCTTCTATCTGTTCTTCTAGCTCTCTGACCCATAAAGTTAACCTTTACTCAGTTATTAAGCATAAAGTTGGTATTTGTCACATATTAAAGCGTCGCCTTCACTGAACTCACATCCCATCTTGCTCTGACCAATGACAGGCTCCGACACTCCGGACATGTGTGAAGGTAACCAATGATAGGAAGCTCGCGCTTGCGCTCACGTGGCACTATGACGAGCCAGCCAATCGCTGATCAGAAACCACTTCGGACGCACATGCGCGAACCAATCAGAGCGCTGCGAGGCTGGTCGCGTTTGATTGAATGGACGCGAACCACTTTAGGTAATTAAAACAAGACAAATGCGACAACATATATGTGAATATGTACAAATAAACACTGTTAAATCATTTATACTGCAGTTAATTCGACCACAGCGAGAAGGAGCCGCGGGGTAGCAACAGTTAAGCAGCTTCAAACTGGTTTAAATAAGTGTGTTAAAGCTCACCTATGGGTGTCCGAGCAGCGGAGACGATGACAACAGGCTCAGGGTTCATGTTTGATAGTCAGCTGGTTGCAGTTGGAGTCCTTGTGTCAGAGTGCTGCTCCTGTCTGTCCACACACTGAGGTGAGCTCTGTTGACACTGTCTGACAGACACACACCTCTGAGCTGTGTAAGAAGTAAGAAACGCCACAGCGCCGCCGTGCGTGCTGGAGGATCACAGCAGCGTTAATGCATTCAAATTATTTTGAATTGTTTGTCTTATATTTACATTATTTTGCACATCAAATATATTGTCTGCACTATCTTCTTTAGCACTGATTTGCCTGTCGGTGCCTATGTTTACGTAGATAGATACTTTATTGATCCCCGAGAAAAAGTACCAAGTAGCAGCATGAGACACAGTAAACACACATTAAACATGCATTCAGATTAACCTATAACACAGTAAACACACATTAAACATGCATTAAGATTAACCTATAACACAGTAAACACACATTAAACATGCATTCAGATTAACCTATAACAACTTCAACTTCATTTATTTATACAGCACCTTTCATACTGAATTGTAGCCCAAAGTGCTTCACAGAGCAGAGTAAAAACAGAAATAGACAACAGAGCAGTTGCATATAAAAATATTAATTAAAAGAAAAGTAAAATCATAGAACTACAACAATGAAACAAATGAGAAAATAACCTATAGGGTAAAAAGCATAATTTAAGAACAGTTGCAGTAAAAGTAGATATGACCTGTACAGTAAATAAGAACCAGAGATAAAAGTAACACAGTGAACAGACATTAAAATGAGTGAATAAGATCAATCTGGATTGAAATTAAACCTACCTGCAAAGAAATTAAGAGTGCCAAGAAGTGTTAAGGTCTTTAGAAATAGAAAATTATATAAACAGTATATATATTTTATAGAAATAAGAAATAGAACTATAAATAGAGATATAAACAATTAAATTGATTCTCACTGCTGTAAAAACTTCTTACACTTTGTACAACCTCAGAAGATATTCATCTCTTCATGTACCACAATTACGATAGTGTAGGCTGGCCCTGTTCAGTTACAGACAGTTCATGCAGGTTTATTGATAATAAAAATCATCTAACAGTGAGTGGTAAGGTAGTACATGTTTCTAAATTAATGTATTTAATGAAAAATATATATTTTATAGTCCTCCACATAGCACCAGTGGTATTTCTTGGTCTATGGTCTTCATGTGCTCCTTGCATTTTTAAAGTTTAATTTTTAAGATTTGTTAAAATATTTAAAATTAATATATCACACAAGCAGCACCCTGCTTATTTTTATACAAATTCATCTCATTATAGTGACTTTGAAAAAAACACAAAGTTGAGCTTGAGGTGTCTTTTTAGGGTAGATATTTTAAATATTTATACGTCAGCTGAGCCAAAATGTTTTATAAGTAATGAGTTTCTATGCTAATGTAATAATGGGTTTCACTTTGTAGTATTAAAAATCTTTATTGGTATTTGGTCAGTACATGAAAAGGACTGAAGTCAGAATAATATGAACATCGCATATAAACTACTCACAATTGAACAGAATCTTTTGAACAGAATTTTTTTGTCAATGAAAAATTAAAATTGCATTTAAAAAAAAGAAAAAAAAGAAAGAGGCCAACATCTAAAAATGACCTTGAATATTGCGAAGCTACTGTAATTCAGTGATTTTACTGACTTTTGACGATGAGTTACAACACCAGATGCCTGATTTCAGTGTCAAGAGCTCAAACAAGAACAGCATAGACGTGCTCAAATAAACAGCAGAATGAAACGTACTAGTTTTAAATCATACATCCACTCAATTCAAATCTAACATTAACCCATACCTGTTATATCCCTGTTTTAGCAACACAAATGTGACACAGGCATCACGATAGGCAAGGGGAGGAGGGTGAAACCAAAACGTCTTGGACAGCAGTGCTGTGTTACAGACTAAGCGTTTGTTGCCTTGTTTGTATATTGTATAAAAAAAAGAAAAGAAGAAAAAAAAAAGACAGTACATGTCAGAGTACATTACAAAACCGCACTGTCACTCGTGCTGGAGTCCAGGCCGTTCTGAGTGTGCCGTGACCCTGCAGTCCTGGTGCCCTTGGTCACCAGGGCAGCCTTATCCTCATGGGGGTCGGTGGTGGAGTCTGTGTCATTCGAATGTTGAGTCAATGACGTCTCGCTGCCCGTCGGAGAGTCCACGCTCTCGTACCCTGCGCTCAGCTGGCTCCCGAAACCCACGGGTCCTCCAACTCTCCCAGCAGCAGTCTGACTCCCTGACGCCTCCTCCGAGTGGTTGGACAGTTTGGTCTCCGCTTCCCCGGGGCTGGAGACCATGGGGGACATGGGGAAGTCTTCCTCTGTGCTGCTGACCTCCCGGTACAGGCTGGGTGTAGTGGTCTCGCTCCTCTGGGATGAGTTGCCGTTGCTTGGTCCGTTGGAGACCCTCCCGTAGTCTTTGCCCATCGGTTCGGAGGACGCGCCGGCCTGCTCGGGTTGGGTGGACGGTTCAGCAGACGAGCTGGAAGCAGAGGGTGAAGTCCTGCTAGGTCCTGCCCCGGCCAGTGGCCCCTGAGTTTGAGTAAGTTGCTGACGAGAATCCTTCAACTGCTGCTGCAGGACGAGGATGGTGCTCTGCATCCCCTCCACCTCCTCGTCTAGCTGGATGATAAAGTCATTCAATTCTGGGAGAAACAGATCAGGAGAAAAGATCCAAGTCAAAATGTAATCAACAGTAGCACGTTAAAAGATGTTAAATGGTAAAAATGTCCAGGCTGTGAGATGCTTGCTCGTGTTCTCACCGTCTTGACTGCTCTTGAGCTCCTCGCTGTACTTCTTTTGCAGCGCCAGCTCAGCCTCCAGCTGGGCGATGCGTCCCTGGGACAGCTGCCTACCCAACTCCTGGTTTTCCTGAATCAGCATTCGACACTTGGCCATCAGTTTCTTCCCCGTTTGGCTGTAAGGGAAACAAGTCTCACATCACACAGTGAACCAGGAGACAAACACGACAAGGCAAAGAGACGCCACTGATCTGTTCCAACTGCCTCATTTACAAGCTACGAATCAACAGAAACTCTTCAGCCTGACCACCCCTAAACCACTCTCTCAAGATTTACATTATTCAGTGTCAAATTATCAGGAACCCACTGACTTAAATCCGGTCTGTAGAAATAAATGTTTAAAATTTTAAATAATGTTTTTTTTAGAAAAGATCCTAAGTACAAACTCATTTCTGTAACTAAAACTTAAATCATGAATCTGTAATAAAACAACCAACAAGCTACCTACACCTACATTACTATGGACCTAATGCACTCATTCTCACGCTGGAACTTAATTCACCATGTTGCATATATTGAAGGCAAGTGAGCACTTTAAAAGACTAACAGTGGCAATCCTGCCGCTATCGAACTCTTACATTCAAAAGTCGAATCACTGAGTGTGAGGAAAAAGCAGAATGAAAACAGTGAGAATAAAATTACATGCTACAATTTAAATATCAACCCTTAACTATGAGTAGCAAAGATGGAAACGTGCACTGCTGAACCAGGCACCACTTTTATATACAAAAAGGAGCAAGTGTGTCAACAGTAAAAATCAAACAGCTTAAGGTTGCTGCTTTCTCAGCTTCACAACAGGTTAAGGAATACAGTCCAGCACACCTGTTATTTTTTTTTTTACATTAGCAGTTATTGTATTTACGCTTTACAAAAGCCCTACTCAAGAAGCCAAATTTGCAGACATATGACAGGCATACATGTTATTTAAAACCAGAGTTAACTGACATCTATTTAGTCTAGAAATGCCTATGGAAGTAATCCAATATCAAACCGTAATGGTAAATAAACCCTATGATAGCAGAGGCAGTCATTAGTGGTAACAACTCAGAAAACATGTATGTTATTCTTACTTGTTGTCAGAGAAAAATTAAGCACTGCACATTGAGTTAATTGCATTTACTGCACTTCTTCTCAGTAGTTTTGAAGTTATAAACATTAATTTAAAAAAGGACTGAGGAGGCTGTGTGTACACTGCCAGCTCACATCTCACCTGAGTATATATTTAATTTTTTTTAAAAGACCAAAAAAAGACAAAATGTGCGTTTCATTCTGTAAACAGTGGCTTAAGATCTGTGCCACACAGGCGAGAAAGACAAAAGTCCGATCAGCTATTAGTGTAAATGGCTAAAGGGAGAGATTGTGAGGTCAATAACAAAAAAATACACAGAAATACAATAAATACATTCTCATCAACTCATAACATGACTCGTTAAAAGACATTTGCATTCACAACTTGAAAAACAAGACTCAGTGCACCTACAGCAGTGTGTTTCAGTCCGTATTGGAAGATTTAAGCAAAACTTAAAATTATGAAAAACGTTTATACAAGTGTAAACAATCAAAAGCCAATCGTGCTTCTTGGTTCACACACACACACACTGCAGTAAGTGTTTGTTTCAGAGAAACAAGAGAAAGATCAAATGAAATGCCAATAAATAAATAAAAAAGAAACAGGTCACAAAATAAAACATGTAAATACACTCTACCGTGAGTGGGCCCATGTTCAAAGACACAGGCGACTGGACCCTCATCCCTGAACCACAGTCCTCTGTGGACCGAGGATCTGGCTCCGCTCACAGTCTTAACATCATGTCTAGTGACTCTTCCCTCCAAAGTCTTACTTTTTTTTAAACTCCTAGAAACTTTCCTCATGTTACTGCAATGTGTCTAGACTGTCCAACAAGTCTTTATGTTTCTCAGGCAGACTAGAGGGGTATGTGTGTGGTGTAAATCCACAGTTAAATGTCTTTATAAACCAAGTGTGGGAATTGTCTGTAAAACGTTCAATTGCTCGCTTTAGGCTAGGGATGCTCCCCTGCCTGACTCACCCTCCACCATAACCCCCCTATTTAATGTGTGAACTGTCTGCTTTGAGCTGAGGCTGCGGGGAGGGCATATATCCGTGTTGGGAAGTGAGTGACCACCTCTTCAGGAACAGTCCGGACTCCTTCAAGGCCCTTGGACGGTGAGGGGAGAGAGCTGAAACACAAGTGTCACCTGACCATACTGTCTTTTCACTTTAGGGTTATGTGATATGTAGCTGGCACAGTGCGAGAGTACAAAAACAGTTTTGTTTTGCAGTGACTGGCTTTCTGTAAAAGTCTGAGTCTCGTGGTGAGTACAGCATTTGTCAGCCTTCCCCCCCACCATTGTTCCTGCATGCCTGCAGTGAGAGTGAGGGTGGGGGGCATGAGGAAGTCTTGACTTTTTTTTTGAGGGGGGGAGGGGGGTTATTTTGATTGTCTTTACCTATCAGGTGTAAATTTCCAGGCACTCAGTTCATTTTGGGCCTGCTCCAGTTTGTCTTTAGTCTGTTCTAGTTCAGCCTTCATTTTGAGGAAAAACAAGTTGATGGCTGGGTCCACCATGGATGACCGCAGTTGGGCCGCACTCGGCTGCTGGACTTGCTTGAGGTACTGGATCTGGGTCTGCAGGATAAAACAAACAGGTGTTACTGACCGGTAAAGTGTAGATCATCTTTTACTTTGATTTGTTATGAGTGCGAGCTCTTAAACTGGTATAATCTCCAGTGCATGAAGAGATCAACTAAAATGTTTTTTAAAAGATTATCAGCTTCCATCCACATTTAGACCTAAGATTTGAAGTAAAAAATATTTGGTCTATCTATTAATATCATATTACATGAATCAAAGTCATGTGACATCTTAAAAAGCTGTTAGATATAGGGGCGGGCGGTCGCATAGTGTGTTAAGCGGCCGCCCCATGTGTGGAGGTTATAGTCCTTCGAATCCCGCATCGGACGGCTAATTTACTGCGTGTCACTCCCCCTCTCTCTGCCCCCTGCTTCATGTCTATCTTCAGCTGTACTATCAATAAAGGCATAAAAGGCCAACAAAATAATCTTACAAAAAAAAAAAAATGTTAGATATGAGCGGCTTTCCAGGACACACGACAAACAAAAACTCACCTGTTGAAGTCCACAGAACTTGTTTGAATATATTTACATGAGGAGGCAAAAAGGCGCAACTAATACGCCTCGAGAACAGCCAGCTAAGAGTTTAGTCATAAAACGGTCTCCTGCTGTTTACAGCTCTGTGATTAAAACAAAGAGAGACAACAAGCGTTCTAAAGGTTCAATCCTTTCCGACCTCCACCTTGCGGTATGTGTTGTGTTTACCTCAGCTGCCCTTTAAGAGTGGCATGTGCTGCCATAAAGCCACTGGGTGATCCACTGAGCTGTCACAGTCTGACAAAGGGCAAACCAAGCCCTGCTCTCTACACCCGTTTACCTTCAGCCTATAGAAGCATAATAATAAATGAATGCGGTGTAGTGCTGGAATGATGTCAGAGAAGATTGGAGGAAGTTTTTCGTGTAACAAAGAAATCTTAGCAATAAATACACACGGTGTACTTTGTTGTTTGTTTTTTTTACACTGATTGGAAAAAGCAAGGAAGCTGAAGGCACGGAAACTTGTTTTAAACAAAGTAATGAATAATAAATGTTAATTAAAAAAGGAGTGCATCCAAGTTTCCACACAAAAATCACATCAAACGCTTTAATGAAGTGGAGGAGTAAACACATACTGTGCACTCTTGCATCTCCTGCTCCTTGGTGGCAAGTCGCATGACCAGGATGTTCTCCCTGCGTGCCGACTCCTGCTGCTGCTGCTTGAGCTTCTCCTCCGACTCCTTCAGCCCTGTCACGTCATTGGCTGAGGCGGCGAAGAAAGAAAGAAAGAAGGAAGGGGATGAAAAAGAAAAGCGGCATCAGGAGATATATCTCTATTATGATTAGGTGCAACCGTGTTCTGACGTTGTAATGGGTGCACTTACAACATAGATCTGCATATTTCGCCTCCAGGACCTGGACGTACGCTTCGTGCTGTTTCCACCTGAGAGGAAGCAGAACATGTGTATACATTAAAACAGCTGACAGCATCATCTTCATCATCTCCATCTGTAGAGCTGTTATCTACCTTGTGCACAGCTCCTCTCTGGTCAGGGTCTTCATGTCAGATTCACTGAGGCGAACCTGCAGAGGAGACAAACCACAAAGCAAGCTTGATTAAGATTGATTCATTAATTAAAACTCCTATTTAGAAAAAAAACACCAACATGCACGGGTCAGAAAAGACACTCACCTTCTTGGGTAGAGGCTCCTCGTTGGTCATTGTGAGCTCTAGGAATATAAATAAAATAAAAAAATAAAAAAGGGGGAAATCATCATTAATCTTCTCTTGGTGTCGCGTGCTGAAGCGGATACATCATCTTTAATTAGCTGTAACGCGCTGGCTGTCCGCGCGCAGTAAAAATATGACACGTACGTTTAAGTTAATTTACACAAATAATTCACAAATTAATTAAAAAGGGAGTTAAGCTCCTGATTTGAGCGGATAAAAGTTAACATTACCACGTTAAACAACAGCTGTCGAGCCCTAAATGTTAGCTGGTGTGGCAGGCAACGATGGACAAGCGAGGAACAGAGATAACCAAGGTTAATGTGCTAATAACATTCAGCAGAATAAACTAAATAAAACAGGTTTAAAGACGCGATATTTCCTCGGTGCTCCGCCCGGCAGCATGCAGCTCTTGGCTCTGTTTTCGGCTCCTTGTTATCACAAAATGGCGGTGAAGGAAATGACTCCCTCCCCTTGCGCTCCTTTTCCTGAAACTAGCGGGCTCTTGAGCTGCAGATATCGGGGCCTTCAGCCCGTCAACCATTTAAAAAAACAAAAAACACGTACCAGACCCGCTTCTCTCGATGTTTCTGGATCCTCTCGGCTTCGCTGACTCTCCTACAAGGCGCAAAATTGCGGCTACGCTCAAAAAAAGGACTCGCTGTTAATCTATACGTAGTTGTCTCGCCTCGGTGTAATCACCATCATCTTCGTCACTGAAAGGCAGCGCACAGAATGGCTCTGCTGGACGAGTGCTGCAGAGCCGCGGACACAGATGGGAGAGAAGCGGAGAGGAGCGCTCACTCCGAGGACAGTTCAGGAGACTAAAACCTGACCTGAGACACACAGCAAGATACTGAAAATGTAGTTTTATTTATTTTGCACAGTTGTTGATTGATTGATTGATTGAAGTGTTTATTTGGAATATGCAAACCAAAATAAAACTAAAAGTAAGGCAAAACATTTAAACATAGAAATACATTTTCGAAAAGGAATGAGAAGAAGAATAACTTCTCTTTAAATAATGAATGACAATACCAACTTGTTTATAAATACCTGATACTTATAGATAAATAAAATATATTCCTGACTTTGTATTGCAAAAAAACAAAAACAAAACAAACAAACAAACAAAAAAAATCTACATGTATCCCAGCTTGGGATAAATAAGGTCTATCTATCTATCTATCTATCTATCTATCTATCTATCTATCTATCTATCTATCTATCTATCTATCTATCTATCGTTGCTGAAATTTCTGGGAAGCAATTCGCCGACACAAAATAAGGATCTTGAATCAATCAATTGGTCTTTAAAGGTTTATCTATCTATCTATACACTTATTACAATACACACATACACACATGCACGAAGAAAAACAATAAAAAAACAAAAACAACAAAACAAAGAAGACAATAACCTCATAACACTTAGTGCTACCTACCCAACATCTCCTTCATCCCTGGTAAACCTGTTCCATAGTCTCACCCCACTGACTGAAGCACAAAAACTCCTCCTCTTTGTCCGAATTAAAGTTAGATTTAAGTTTATTTTTAAAATTAAAATTACATAGAATTGACAAAGATAACAAATAATGCAAAGTGCAGTGAGAGGCAGAAAACCCAGACGGGCTTATTTAAAAGCCTCCACCTATAGTTGAAATTTCACAGTTATGAAGAACAGACATGCAGAGAATAATATAACTACATCAAGTAATGACAAACTGTCCATAGAAAAAACATATGTATAACATCAACAACCAGTTATAATGACAATAACAATAATAGCAATATAAAAACAAAAATGAACATGATTTAAAAGTGTCTTTGTGTACATGTTAGAATTTCAGAACAGCAGTTAAACAGGCTTTTAAATATCTTTTGTAACATTTTATAGAGAAGGAGTTTTGTTTTTTTTGTTTTTTTTTTTGCCAGGTGGGAAAAGCTATTCCATAATTTGGTACCCCTAAATTTGATCTGCACGTGAGAAACCTTTAAGGATGAAGATCCATTTGTCCTTTCTTTTTCTCAAGATCTCAAATTAAGTTCTTCTAATTAAGTTGTTTTCTCTGGGAAAACAAAGTTCTCTTATGTTCAGACCTCGAGAAAATCTGTTAACAACATTTGTTATTTCAACATAAATAACTTGAGATCCCGAGAAAACAAATGAAATTAACTCATTATCCTGAGAATAAAATAAAATCTATGAATGTAAGACCGCTCGGGGCTTCCGTAGTTTATTGTAGCAGTTCTTGTAGTGTTGTTCTGTGGCTCTAACAGAGCTTTTTTCCAACTTATGATGGGAATTTATGATGCATTATCAATTGTGGGAGTTCAATAAATGAATTAATTAAAGCATTATTGGAATTTGTGCTCATTTTGTTAAAATAAGAAATGGGAAGGTCTTGGCATCCTGATTTATATTGTCAATTTGTTTGTTGGCTTGTTGTTAGGTAACAAGATTTATTTATTTGTCAGTAACATTAAAGTCCAGATGAGTTGCTAGGTTTAGTTTTGCATCCCCACCAAGACAGATTACTGCAAACTGTTTTTCTTTTTTATCTATCACAAATACTGAAGTCTTGTTGGGGTGAGCGATTCAGGCTCATTATAGACGATCTCTGGGATTACCTCAGACATGGTAGAGATGATCACGTGACTCTTTACTTTGTGCTGTTAGTTTTGATAATTGTTCTTGCCCAAATTATGCGGCCTGTTTTTGCAAATTATTCACAATTAAATATGTGTATACAAGTTCAATTGTATATAAACCATTTGAACCCCGATATAGCATGTTTCAAAACGTAAATATAATATAAAGCATTGTTAATGAGCACACTGTATTTATCACAAAACATGCAATGACTTCAGTTCCTGTGTTACTTTTATAACCAACCAGAAGGGTGAGTTTAAAATTGTTAAAGAAGAGAGAGGTGCAAAATGTAGGATCTAATGTGTTTAAATATATTTTAATAAATAACGTATATCACACACATGTCAGTATATAACAGCTGCGGATATTAAGGATTAAGGAGTAGTGGCTTCAGTTGTCGCAGCTGAGGTTTGTCTAATTCTTGAACACTCTCGTCGACACCCCCCCTCTACATGACGATAATGGTACGGTCCTCCCTCTGTCAAGTTGAAATTGCACATTTCAAGGGCAGTTACAAGTGTGTCCGCCCCTGGGCCGTCTACCGCATGATCATGAACATGCTGTGCAGAGTTGGTCAGATACGCAGGTAAACCTGAAATCAACTTACCGCTTTTTGGTGCCACTCATCTTGTTCAAAGTGCACAGTGACTCTTGCTGTAGCAGCGACCGCTCATGAACTTGACACTCATTCAGGCGCTAACGTTTATTAGCTTTAGCCCGGTGTTACGGTTTAACGAGCGACCCTGCTTAAACTGGCGGCAGTCGTTGTTGCCGTAGTTACGACAGCCGTTGAGAACGAGAAGATACGTAGCTGTCCCAGTGAATGTATCTATGTTTAGTTTGTTTTTTATTAACGCTACAATGCCAAAACACACACACACAATTCATATTTGTTTTGTTTGACAAGTACGTATTTTATCAGGTTTTCAACGGCTGTCGTAACTACGACAACCACAGACACGTTTGGCTAATGTCACCAGTTAACACGGTCGCTCGCTAAACCAAAACACCTGGACGCTAACTTCAGCAGGGTTAGCTTTATGGCGCATTAAATAAAGGGTTTTGTTAAATTATCGTACAGTCCTAACGTTACACTCACGACCTTCCTTGTTAACGTACATTTATATGTATGGATATAGTTATTTATACCAAGCTGACACCGTGCTACTATATCTAGTTAACCAAATAACTACTGTGTGTGCCTGATAACCCATGGCGGGCTGATACTGTAGTTGTGTTAATACATATAATTGGTGAGGTTTCCCCCCCTGCTTTGCTTCAGGTGTGCAGCCAGCCTGAGCCAGACTCTGAACCAGGTAGCTGCTTCAAGGCAGAAGCACACCCTCCCTGACCTGACCTACGACTATGGTGCCCTGGAGCCCCACATCAATGCAGAGATCATGCAGCTGCACCACAGCAAGCACCACGCCACGTATGTCAACAACCTCAACGTCACAGAGGAGAAATATCAGGAGGCACTGGCAAAGGGTACAAACACAAACTTAGACGATGCACCTTGAACATAATCTACATTTTGACAGATCCGATCAACGTTCATGTGTTTTGACTTCGTATTTTAGGAGACGTGACGGCACAGGTTGCCCTCCAGCCTGCTCTGAAGTTTAATGGAGGAGGCCACATTAACCACACTATCTTCTGGACAAACCTCTCTCCTAATGGTGGAGGCGAGCCACAGGGTAAGGCACCGAAACCACATACACGTACTAGGGATGCATGATATTTATCGGGCAGATAAAATATCGTGCATCCCTTACGTCATTTTTTTTAAATCAACCCGATAGGTTGATTTTAACCGATTAAAAAGATCAGATAAATTAATGAAATTGGGGAAATTGTTTGCAGGCCGAGTAGCCCCTAAAGCGCCTTATTGGCAGGACACAAGCCTGGCCCGTCTAACACATACACATGCACTGCTTTGTCTTGTAGCTAATCTAAACCTGTGTTAAGCAGCACATGACTCCCTAATGCGAAAGGGAAATTAATGCAGCTGTGCAGCTTTTAGCTCATTGTTCAAATGTTATTGGCCCTCACAAAGACTCACGCACCACCCTCTCCTCCAGTCACTAATATAAACATAGCCCATTGTTCAGATTGAACAAGCTGAGCTTCCCAACACAAAACAGCAGAGGGGAAAAGTAAATGAGCAGGTTGTTAATATTTTACATACCAAATCAGAGTGAAAAAGGGAGTTCATGTTAGACTTCCATTCATCAGGTGGGCAGAAACATGACTCCAGTGTTTGTGGAGTCAGTCAGTCAGCAGTGTTTATAATAAGGTGATTCAAAGTCCAAAAATCACAAATCACAGTTTGCCTCAGGGGGCTTTACAATCTGCTTGTGCCCCCTAGTGGTTTAATAGTGGACTAAATGGGTTATGTGAGGACGTTATTTAGCATCCACAGTTTTATTCACATTATTTCTACAAGGATTAGGATAAATGATCAGTTAGTATGAGGCTGCCAGGACAGCTTTCTTCCAGATAATGTACAAAATAGAGAGTTATTGAAGAACCTCAGCGTAAACAAACATTCAATCTCAGAAACATTTCATGGATCAGCTCATTTATAAAAATCTGGAAACTGTTAAACGTGCCTTTATTGGCTACTTGGCTAGATATATTGTAATTCTTTGTTTTTTGGCACCAGTTAAAAAAATTCCCTCTCCTGTCTCCGGCTCATTTGGAACTCTGCTGCCAGACCAGACATGATCACATCAAACAGATCCTGGCTTCCTTACAGCTAAAGGTTGATTATAGAGTTGATTTCAAGATTTTATTGATTACCTATAAAGACGTGAGAGGCCTGACCCTGAGTTATTAAGCTGATCACATAGTGCCCTTCCTTAATTTCCCCTTCTCGCTCCCTGAGATACTTGAACGCGTCAAGTGTTCCACTGCCCAGATTTATACACAAAGGAGCCTTTGCAGTCAGGACTGTGGAATAACCTGTTGGAGGAGATAAGGGCTGTAAAGTCTGTTTGGTTTCTTGTCTTTTAACATCTTGTATAGCCTCTCAGTATCATCTGTTTGTGTCCCTCCTTGTAGGGGAGCTGATGGAGGCCATTAAGCGGGACTTTGGCTCCTTCCAGAAAATGAAGGAGAAGATGTCTGCTGCTACAGTGGCCGTGCAGGGCTCGGGCTGGGGCTGGCTGGGCTACGAGAAGGAGAGTGGAAGACTTCGTATCGCTGCTTGTGCTAATCAGGATCCCCTGCAGGGATCTACAGGTCAGTTTAAAACAGCTCTGAAGCAGAGATGCAGTCCTTTTGTCAGACGTCATTGGGGTAATTGTTTCTTGTCTCTGACCTTCAGGTCTCATCCCCCTCCTTGGTATTGATGTATGGGAGCATGCTTACTACCTTCAGTACAAAAATGTGCGGCCGGACTATGTTAAGGCTATCTGGAACGTCATCAACTGGGAGAACGTGAGCGAGCGTCTCCAGATCGCCAAAAAGTAGAATCTAATCTTCAGAGCCCCCGTTCACCTGGACCTGTAATAAAGATCAGATTGCATCAAAGTTGAATATATTTAAAATATGTTTCATATTTGGGCGGATTTCATATTTTCTTTGCCCTGTACGCACACACAGCTTGAAGCAAACTTTAAAATATTTGCAACTGCTTTTTATCTCAGGTCTGTCCTCGACCTCAAGCGCACAGTTTGGCCTCCCTCACATTAAGGCTGGCTTTTGTTAATCACACCTCAAAAAAATTGGCTGCCATGCAAACATGCATAAATAAACAACAAGCTGTCAGATAACCAGAGTTACATATTCAGTGAGCTTTGTGTTCGTCAGAATAACTCACAAGAAAATCAGACGATGTTCTTGCAGTCCATGTTTTTGATGTATTATAATAAAATTATAGGATTTAAATTGTAGAAGCGTGATAGTTGGTCTTTTCTGTGTGCGGTGATGTCGGCTAAGATTTCTTTTTTAAGTTTCTGTTAGAGGTGTTTATGTCAGAGGAGGGTGATGACGATAAATAGACTCTACTAATATGGCACCTTTTTTAATAGTCCTTTGATGATTCAGGGTGCTTTTACACTACACATTCTTACACTGATGGCATTGTCTGACA
This sequence comes from Larimichthys crocea, assembly GCF_000972845.2. Taxonomy (NCBI): domain Eukaryota; kingdom Metazoa; phylum Chordata; class Actinopteri; family Sciaenidae; genus Larimichthys; species Larimichthys crocea. Next base: position 8,500,953 of record NC_040021.1, read on the forward strand.
TAAAAGTTGCCAACTGCTCATCAGTTTTAGGAGCTAACCATTCATAAACATTCACACAACGATGACGCAACATCTGGAATCATCCGCAATTTGAGGTTTCAGTATCTTACCCAAGGACGCTTTGACGTGCAGACTGGAGGAGCCGATCATCTGATTAGAGGACACAGCCGCCCTCATGATGATTGTGGTCTAGTGTCTAAATGTTTATAGTCCAGTCCAGTTCATTTAAGCTCTTTATGGTCACACCAGAGGATAATATAAATATAGATCACTGATGTCCAGTGATAAACATGAGACGTGGAACAAACAAAGCTGGTTTTTGGTATGCACGTTCAAGTAAAGCAAAGTAAGATGTTTAGATTATAAGGAGCCAGTCTAGCCTTACTGCGTGGAGTCTGCATGTTCTCTCCTGGTGACCCTACATTACCTGTAGATGTGAGTGTGAATGGTTGAACTGCTAAGTCATCTGGGGTAGGCTCCAGCTCGTTGCAACCCTGATGAGGATAAGCGGTTACGGTAAATGGATGGATGGAGGCAGGTATCTTCACAGATCTCTCCTCCTGGCTGTAATTCTCAGCTTTCATCTTGTATTGCGCTACATGATGCCTATCAACATTTAGTTCTCTACAACTTCTCTTTCCTAAAGCACGGCCAAGCTGGCTACAGTCCGGTCAAAAGATTTCAATCTTGGTTAGAAACACAGCCGCCTTTATGGTAAAGTCAACTCTAGTTAATGAGATGTGCAAACACGTATTTTTGGAAAAAATTAGGCATACTGTCCTGTTTAAAATAGATAACCTAATCCTCACAAGCTGAAAATTCACACTTGAAATGACGTGATGTGACATACAGAAGGTTGTATACTGCATGATCTGCTCTGCTTCTTCACTGTATCACCAAAAGAGGGCAGTGTCTCCCAAGGTTTGCTGCTGCTGACGCTCTTTGGATCATTGAGTAGTATCTACACATCACCAGGTGAATGTATGGGAGTTATATATTCATGTATATATTTTGGCTCAGACAGACTTTAAAGTTAATGAACCTCTTCAAACTGCACAATCCACAGCAGATTTTAAAGGACTCAGCAGTACTCTCTGTGTTATTTTATATCAAAAAAGGATGTTTTGATATCGAGTACATCAAGTAACTGTCCGGTGGGGTTCATCTCCTGTCATCCATGTGGCTCTGCTCTTTGCGTCAGAGATTAGGACTGAGCGGTTTAGCAGTGGGAATATCACATTCCAGAGATCTCTCCCTTTTCCTGGAGGTGCTGTCATTATGCAGAGGTGAACTGGTTTTCAGTGGACACGGTGAGTTCAAGCACATGGTGACCAGACTCCAACCGCAAGACTGCAATCAGCATATTCTTTGGATTAAATTGTGTGTCCATAGTTTGGCTACACCGACTCTAACTGAATGAATCAATAAAAGTGAAAACATGTAAATCAAACACTGAGTTGTCACATCTTGGTGTTGTTTGACTCTGTTGTTAGATAGATAATGACTGCTAAATGTGGTAGAAATCAGCTACAGCAGAAAGCTGATTTTTTTTTTTTTTGTACCAGGCTGTAAACATGTTTATTTCTGCGGTGAAGTTAGACATTTTAACACAGGGGCTTATGGAGACTGACTCGCTCTGTAGCCAACCTCAAGTGGACGTTTGAGGAACTGCAGTTTTTGGCACTTCTGCAGTGGCTTCACTTGGTGGAAACTGACTTCAGACTTCTTTTGGATTGCATGACAAAGAACCACTTTAGTTTATCAGAGCCATAAATACAGAGCACACAAACCTGAGTACTTTTATTTAGGAGGCATTGCCAGCATTTAAAATCAGAAGTCCCCCCCCACCATTCCACCACTAGCATTTATAAGATGATGGTTTGTCTAAACGTGGCCTACTTTTGCTTTATAAAAGTTTGGTTGCGCCAAAAATTATTTCCCTCTTCCACAACTCATAAAAAAGATGGAATTCACTCAGGATAGAGTTTCTTTAAGCTCTGGAAGTAAGGAGAGGAAAATATTGGGGAAATGTCTCAGTCACTGAGTTTACCTCCTCAGAAATCTGTCTTTCTTCATTCTCTTATGGTTTTTTCTAAAAAAAAAATGCCTCTACAACCACTTTTCATGCAAAAAGTTCAAAGTGAAATGTACACACACGTCGAACTTTGTCACTTATCCCATTTTCAATCTCCACCAAGGAATAGCCACATATACAGAAAGGCCAAATTTATGTTGTTTTTTTTTAAACGCACGTTGATCAGTGTTAGAAAGAACGTTCATTTGTAACAACAGTTTTGTTTAGCTTTCCTCACACACACACACACACACACTGGGAAATAAGAGCTCTGCTGTTGGTGTGGTTGCACACAAGCATGCAATGTGGCTTTCTTTCACATCCTTATTTTCATTGTGTAGGCATAAGTGGTGGAAGTGCATGTCTGTCACATACTGTATTTTTTACTTATTCAAATGGCCTGTGTTACCACACACTGGGTTTTATTATTTTTGACGGTTTCCCACATTTGAAAGATGAATGTTGGGTGGCCAAGAGAGAAACTTTCAAAAAATAATATCATATTACTTATTTGGACTTGTTACCATTTTCTATGCCTCTAATAAGCCTTTTTTTTTATTCATATGTTTTTTGTTTTTGTTGGTTTTTCAAGCAGAATGCTGAGTTTGTGGTTGGATGGATGCAGTAAAACACAGCCAAGGGTGTACTGGTGGAGTTGCCTACATGGATTGTAGAATAAGAAAAATTATATTTTTGAAATATGTAAGTGTAAGCAGTTGACTAACACTAAAGCCTAATAGTAACAGTTAACAGTGGAAAGAGGGAGCTAAAGTAACGGATAAATAGTTTTGAAAGTATTGGAAAAACAATGAAATGCTGTGTAATGGATGAATTGTTGAAACATCTAGCTTCTGGTACAATTTCAAACTTGAACCAACTAACCAAATATTGACAGTTCAACTGAATGAAAAGTTAAAGTAACAAATTCAGTTTTTGTACAGGTTTTGACAGGGCTGCATGGTAGGAAACAAAGGTTGGGATCATATAGATCTGTTACTTCACACCTTCAGTAAATGATCAATAAACTTATTTGTCATTTACATTCAAGCAAATCTGATATTTATGCTACACATACTCGTCACATGACTCATATCCTCAATGGAGTCCCTTCTATCTCCCCAAACCTTTGCAGCTTTTCTCATCACTTTGCCATTAGGCTCCAGACTATCCTCCGCCCTGCAATGCAAAGCTGTCCCACACTGTCCCCTGATGTAGATTGCTTGCGCTGTTTGCCCTATACACAAGCTGTCATTGTCCCATTTGGACTGGAAAGCCATTACAAAAAGTGAAGTGTCAACATTTAGGAGGTAAAACTTTCCAGCATTTTGCCGTCCGTTGTTCCTGGCAAGCGAGGGTGAGTTAAATTCAGGGCACCCGTTTGGGTCCGAGCCCGTGTCTGAGTGCTTTGGAGAGGGAGCTCTCTACCAGGCCAGGAACCAGACATTTTAGTGAGCCTGTGGCAGCAGGGTTTTTGTGGGAAGTGTTGATACCTCAGCCTGACAGCGTGATTGATTCATCATGGCAGTTGAAAAGACAGAAAAGCATCCTCAGGGGTTATAAAGTATAGGTGTATACAGTATATTTCATCAGCCCTCCGTGGTTTGGTTTCTTCTGCCTCTATTAGTGTTTCATCTGCTTCAATCTGGAAATCTCTCTCTGAAAAATGTCTCCACTTAAAAAAAAAAAAAAAAAATTGTTTTAGCGAGAGGGCGTGACTGTGTCTGGTTCATTCTTCACAGTTATGTAACGGTCACTTGCACCAGTGAGTCTGAAGGCTTGTGGACATCGTTTAGGCAGCAGAGTGTGATAAATCATCGCAGGCCCGGGGTCATTTAGGTTTATGTGGGATTGATCCAAGCTTGACAAATCCACACGGATATAACTGGCTTTTCTTTTTCTGTGCTCAATGCCAAATGTAGCTCATATAAGGACAACATCTGTAGGTTCCCGTACCCACAACATGAACAATAAGTGCACAAATTTGTACTCTTTAAAGTCACCTCTGCATTTCGTTTCGTGAATCGTTTTACACATTTACAAATCCACAGCTTAAGTGAAAAGCTCCAACACCTTGTTTTAAAAGTTATTGCCTGTATTTTATCTTTCCACAGCCATAATTTCTAAAAGCTGCCATCTCTGCGTTTTTTGACCTTGGCAATTAAGCCTGTTGGATTTCGATTCAGTGAACCCACTGGATTTAATCAAGAGAGCAGATAAGTTTCTGTCTGTCAAAGACTGGATGACTTCTCGCTTCCTTTTTGCTGAGAGTCAGCATTCAGCAGGTCAACTTTGGCCCGGCACTCAGGATGTCAGAGAGGGAAGAGACTAAAACGGAATATCTTGGCTGAATATTATAACGCAATAAGGTGCCTTCATGTGCAGACTCGACTTCCTCTGTGCGATGGAGCCGTGCCTGCTCAATAGTGCTCCCACCCAGTTCAACTGAAAAAAACAATACAAGTGGCCATATTTAAAAATCACATCAGTAATGGTTAGCTAATACTCAATCATGAGGGTGTGGGGAGGTTACAGGAAAGGATCCAAATGCAGGGAATTAAACAAGTGCTAACTTTAATGGCAAACAAAACAGTGAGAGATAAAACACAAAGACACCAGGAGCAGGATACAAAACAGACTAAAGATAAAGCATCTGGGAAAACAAGGCAAAAATCACAAACAAAAGACTCAAAGAAACAGGAAACTAATCCAAAAGGGCAAAAAAGCAAGGTCAAAAACAGAAAAGATATAAAAACCAGAACCATGAACGCTCAGACACTCTGAGAAACAAGTTAGAAAACACACAGACACAAAACACAAGAAACCAAGAACAGACAGACAAAGAAAACAAAGGAAACACAGGAGCTAAATAGACAGGACTAATCAGGGACAGGTGAAACAAATCAGGGGCAGGTGCCAAATCAAAAAAGGCGAGAAACAAGACAGGAAGTAGAATAAGACAAGACAGACAGGGTGGAACTACAAAATAAAACAGGAAACACAGAAACAAAACTGTTACAAATACTAGTGGATAAATGTTTTAACTAGTTAGCTAAAAGTAATGGTTAACACTGAAATAGTGTCAAAGTATATGGCCTACTGTTGAAATAGTTAGCCAAAAGCAATAGATGCATATTTAAAAAGCTAGTGAAGAAATGTTTAAACAAGTGTATCTTTACACTTTTAGCTATTTTTGATAGCAAATAGATAGCAAATATTTTGGCTGTATTATGGCATACATTTGGCATTTTTGGCTTTCTTTTGGCATTAAGGAAGCCTTAACTGTGGTATGATTAGGGTTATCCATAATAGATAAGGAGGCACCAGCAATATATGGCTGAGTTAAGGCATGTTTATGGCATGCCAGAAGATTGGGCGCGAGCGGGAACAGCTGATTTGGGGCTCTTCTGGGACATTTATGGCTATATTTTGGAAGTCCACAATTTGTTTTGGGTGAATTTTGGCTCCCTTTTGGTATTGTTTTTGGCTTTGCTAATTTGGGCCATTTATGGCCCAGACATCCACCCATAACCTTGCCAAAATGAAAGCCAGATTTGGGCCAAAGCGAAGCCAAAAGATTTTTGCTATCTGGGAAGTAATGGACAAATGTTTACTTTTAGCATTTAGCATTACTTTTAGCTTACAATTGAAATGGTTAACGGTTGAGATAGTTCCTTAACTATAATGGATAAACAAAACAAAGTAGTTAGCTATTTATATTGTAGCCTAATAGTAAAAGTTAACAGTTGAAAAGGATAGCTACAGGTAAGGGATATACAGTTAGCTAAAAGCACTTTATTTATAATTACTCTTGTCTCTTCAGGTGGCCTCCATAAACACATAAAAATACCTTTCCTCATTCATCTCCAGGTATCCACAAAAGTAGGTAATGGTGACAGACAGTAGCAAGAGAGGGAGCCTTATAGTGGAAGCCAGGAAAGAGTTATCTTGCCATTAATCACCATGTGCCTGAAGGATTTACTGACATATAAACCACTTAAACTAGAAATTATCATTAAATGGGAGGTAGATATTGAATTTATTTTTTCGTTGTACCTCCTCTTTGGCTCTGTGCAGCATATAGAGCAGACCAGACAGAGTTCTGGCTCTGATAGTACTGATATCACTGAGATACACATGTTGACTTAAAATTATCTGATGTTTGTGGAATCTTTGCTCCATCAAAGAGCGAAGCATGAGCGAGAAAAGCTGCGAACCGATGATCAAAGAAACAACTGAATGAGTAACACCGTCTTTACAAAGTGATTTTGTAACCGATTTGACAATGTGTGGACAAGGCCGCGTCTCTGGATCAAAAGAATGTGTGGAGTGTGTATAAAGAGAGGTACAAAAGTATACAACTCATTGGGCATCAGTGCTTAAATGGGTGGATCAGAGAAAACATTATGTCATAGACAGAGGACGGACTTTATTTAGATGGACAGAAGCCTGCAAGCTCGTTCCAGCAACCCACAGGTTTCTAAAGAGCCATTTTGAAGCTCAAAATCTGTGGCTCTGCCTGTTCTGCCTCCCGGCTGATCTAAAACTCGGCAAAGACGTGGATCATCCAACTGTCTTTGCAATATGATGGTATATTTAAACTGCTTGTCCCAGTTTGGAGACGGTTTGTTATCATAAATGTAGCGAGTCGACAACTTTGCTAACAGCCAAACATCAAGCAAAGTTAACAACACAAGACATAGAAGCCAGCTAATATTACTTACTAGTCCAACAGCAGTCAGTCCAGCTCGGCGCCTGTCTTTCAGCCTTTTATTTCACCAAGCTCTCACCAACAACTAAAAGTCAGTTCCAGATTTACTTTTGTCCGGCGGCTTCTTACTCTCTCATTTTCTCTCTTAACTTGCTCTGTCAACTTTCACTTCGGTCTGTTCATCTCTGTCATGATGTCCATTGAGTGTGGTTACATTACCCACTTTCGAGCTCCGGTTCTGGCATGACACCAGCTCCACTCTCCATCAGCAAACCCCAACGACCTGGGCATGAAAACCTCCTCTTCTTCACTGTGGTCTGAAACACCTTTGGGTACAAACACTAACACTCCTCTGGTGCTCCAAACTTACAGTCTGGGCAGCCCGGCTAATAAACGGAGCTAGTATTATCTAACAGCAGCTATACTTTGCAGCAGTTTACTTCACTACCCATTACAAAACTCTGCAAATTTTCTCCATAAAACATGATCCATTTTCACAAAACCAGTCAAATAACTGGTGAAGTGCGTCTTCACGTAAAGAATTTCGTACATCTGATGGGTGATCGTCTCCGCAGCACAAAGTAGACCTGATTACACATCAGCATGATTTTAAAATAATTATTTTATGGTTACAATGTTTCTTTAATGGTACAATTTGTAACACGTGTGTTAAAATATGAACTCGAAGCGCTGTGAACCCAACCAGGTCAAAGTTGCACGTTCACGAGTGCATGTGAGGTTGAACAAAACATAAATTCTATTAGAGGTTCAGTATATGCCAACGCATTGAGCTGTGTCTGCAGTTTTCCCTCATAACCTTTACCAATACACTGTGGAAAGCTGGCCGTGTTAGCAGCAGCAGAACTTTTTTTTTCTGGGAAGGAATGACAGAGAATCTTCTTCTGGAAAACAACATCTTTGACAAATGTGCATGCACGAGAGGAAAGAATATGAACTGAGTTGGCGCTTACTCTATATAACACACAGGCCTTTATCCTTATGATGCATGCTTAATTGTTCGCTGTATTACTCAGTATTATCCATCTATCCATTTTTTTCCACTTATCCAGGGTTGGATCATGGTGGTAGCAGATTTAGCAGGGTGTCCCGCTCTCCAGCAACCCAATTCCAGCTCCTCCTGGGGTATCCTGAGGTGTTCCCAGGCTAGATGTGCTATGTAGTCCCTCCAACATGTTCTGGGTCTGCAGAAGCAGCAGCAGCGGCCATGGCAATCTTTTTTCTTTGAGCACTGAGAGTGGGGAGCCAACCTTGGGGTTATTGGACGACCCACTCTACCACTGAGCCACGGTCAGCCCTTAAGGTTGACTATACTGTAGGTGAGTGTTGGAACATATGTGTTGGAGGAGCTAATGGTGCCTAACCAGGCTTACAGAGGGAGCAAGGAGAGTGAAGCATCACAGAGACGTGGCTGAATGAACTCACTTTGAACTTCAAGCTTTCACTTCGAAAGCGGTGAGCTGAAGACAGTCAGGAAATCAGGGAGAGGGGGAACAACACACAGCAAAGGACCACAGGCTGAAAATGGGTTGATGGTTTGTATGTGGGGCACCAACTCTACCACTTGAGCCACCAAGGTGCCCCTATTTATGAGTATTTTCTTATCCACCTTGTGTAATGTGAGTCTATCTTATCTTATCTTCAAAGAGCCAGAATTCCCATTACTACAACAATGTGGACCGTTTGTACAATTAACAGTGTCTCGCCCTTTTTATGATGACTGGCTTTTCATCTCACCTTCTGATTCAAAGGTGTGAATCTTTGAGTGAATCACGACTAAAATGGCATTATAAGTTGCTAAAAAAGTCACCGCCGGATGAACAGCGTTTGGTAAGACGTCTCCAAAATCAAACATGACATCTAACGTGACTTCTAAAGTCATCAGAGATCTCCACAGAAAGCTTCTAAAGTGATTATCTGATGTATAGTATAGTATAGTGGGAGCTGATAATCATAGCTAGCTATTTTAATCAGAAAACTGCTCTCAGCTGACTTCATGTGTCATGCGTAATGAGATCATGCTGGACAGAAGAGACGGTCGTCTGTATTTTTTTTGCAGAAATCCATCAGAATGCATTCATCATTCTGCTCTGTTATATTTCATTGTCTGTCTAAACACGTCTCCACATGGAAAACTAGGAGCAGAAACCAGCATGGAAAAAATGACTGGGTCACAACAGAAGGTATTTTGAAAAGAGAAAGAAGAAAAAAAAGACTTGAGGTCAAACTTCAAATGTCGCAATGGTAGTTTTTTTCATCTAGTGTCCCCAAAGTTTGAAGGAAGAACAGAAAAGTTGCCCATGAAGGCGTCTTCTACACGAGGTTTCAGTCTCAGCAGAGACTCTTGGGGGCTTTTTAACTTATTTCCTCTTGCCGTCTTGTTTCACCTGCCACAGGCCTTCACAAATCTGAATCCAGTCTAAAACTGTGGCTACGTAACAGAGCAAAGAGTCCAACATTTCTTAATAAGTCTAGACTGCAGCTCCGTAACGAGAACCAGCCTGTGATTGTCGATCAATTTAAATCCCTTGAATCAGGCATGAAGTGTTGGTCGCTTGTGGGGGGAAGGAAGAAGAAAAAGGCATCTGAGGCCAGTGAGGATGTGGTGAGAAGATGAGGTCTGGATAAAATCATGCGACAAGAGGGGGGCAAACCCTCAAGGGGGCAAAGGTCAATTATGGAGATCGAAATGTAGATACGGCGAGCGTAGAGCCGCAGGTTTAATGTTTGTGTGTGTTGATGTGTGTGTGTGTGTGTGTGTGTGTATGTGTGCGTGTGTGATGGAGATTCTCCCTGCCAGGGGATTTTCCATAGTCACTGCTGTATTCAGAAACAGATGCAATATTGGCAGTGAAAGCAGTAGTCGGGTAGAAAGTCTTAGAAAAATAAGCCCTCAAAGCATTCTTCTCGCTGTCCCAGCTAATTTCACACTCACCCACTTTCTCACTGCCATTCTTTCTCTTCTTCATGCAGCCTCTTCGACTACACTGATTCCTCTTGTTCATTTAACTCCCACATCGCTTGTTTTTTTTCCTCCAAGTCTGGGCCTGTTCCTCGTCTACTTTTTCTTTAAGGATTCCTGATGAAGCGTCTTCTTCACAACAGTCGCCCATTTCAAAACAAACAGGCTGATTAACGTCAGCCATTCCGCGCACAAATTTTATGCACATGATTCATTTTCCATAAGCTTATACCTTCAACGTCGACAACGATCTTTCATTAGGTACAGGACAGATTTAACTAACAAATAATTCATCCTCTGGCCTGTGTTATGTGTCTGTTTCTCTCACTATATTCCCTTTCTCCTCCTCCCTCCTTCCTTCCTTCCTTCCTCTCTCTGCTGCCTATGTGAGGTGTTTCGGCATCAGCGCAAGTCTTCAAGGCCGCATGTGAGTGACCTCATCCTCACACATCTGCGCCAGTGTTTTACCAACCAGTGCACCATGCAGGGCCTCAGCACTCCGGGAGTTATGATCAACACAGCAGACTGAATTAAGACGGTGTGCTCATATTCATCCAGACACTGCACATTTGAATGCAGACACACACACACACACACACACACACACACATAATTACTTTCAGGTTTACATTGGAGTCTCAGGGAAGTTCCTTATAAACACACACACACAATAGCATCATTGTGGAAGACCCGTCAGCGTCATATAAACTTTTTAACGCCTAATTAGCAGCACAAGTCAGAGCTTTTTATAGACAGAGCTCCACTTTCAACAGTATAACTGCGTGTGTGCGTGGTAATGATGGAATAATTACTCTGTTAACTCGACCTAATCGCAACAATAAAGATAAAACAAGCTGCAACCTCCGTGTGAAGTGACGCTAATGCTGAAGTGTCAAAAACTGCAATTCCCCATGTTGAAATGTGAAACTTCACAGCAGAAATAAACACGTTTTTACAGCCTGGTACAAATAATGTTTTGTTTTTTTGGTTTTGGTTGGTCATTTTTTTTATAGAACTCACCTGTTCAAATTATATTAAGGGTTAAAGTTATGCACAATTTCCCAGTTCAAATTATATTAAGGGTTAAAGTTATGCACAATTTCCCAGCCACAGAGGTTGGCACTTGGTTTGAGCACCTGGTGTCATTCGACCCGCCTCAGTCCTGCAGAAGAGACAGGACTGCCAACATGGCGTCTCTTCAGAAAATTACGCCATCCATTCTTTATACTGTCAGTGAGATAAACAAGCCAAGCTAGCCTCTTTGTAGATAGATAAACCAAGGCTGCCAAAGGCAGAAGACCTAAATGATGCTGGATAAAAAAAGTTAGGGTAAACAAAAGACGCTAAATATGTGTACTAATCTGCACGGTAAACCATCTGTCACCTGCCATCTGTCATTTACTCTGATACCTGGAAGTATCCCTCCTGTAGATGTGAGATGTTTCACTGGTTAAGGGAAATATTTGAGCTCCCTGTGGCATTGGTAGAAAATGAATCACCAGCAGGTCAGCAGGTTTCATCATCTGGGGAACATTATTGCTTGTGAAAAAAAACCCATCATAGTTACTGTTGAGATATTTTTATTTGTACCAAAGTGGTACAGTGCTTAAAGCCATGCTGCTAACAAGTCAAATTCATAATTTTATTATTTTATTGAAGTAACAGGGATCAGCTATTTAGTCCTCATTATACATGAAGTTACAGTTTTTTAGGAAAGAAGCTGATGTTGATGATGATGATGAATATTGAAATGTTACTACTTCATAAGTTTGTTAATACTTGACTTTCTTAATTGACTACATATCCAGCAGACCTGAGGAAACATTAGCGCTCATTTGTAGATCTGGATTCCTGATGATTGAAAGTCCAATATTTACTCCATGGTCGATTTTGGTCTCTACCATCTACTGAGGGAAACATCTGGCTCTTTACCTGCTAAGTTATCCACTATGTTCACCAGCTAGTCTCTTTTAGTTTGCTGTTTGGTGCTGGACAGGTAGCACTAACCAAAATGGTAAAATTGTGAGCCATAAAACCAAAACAATGAACTGATAGACACTAAAATGGACCATAGAGCTGAGACGAATTGCAGAGGTGATAATTCTGTCTCGGTTTGTCATCCTCTGTTGTTACTATAAAATATTGGTTAGAGCAGCTTTAAATTAATTTGCAGCCACTAGGTTAATGGATACATTCAAAGATACATACAGCACAAGCCCCATCAAAGTAAAGTTGCACGTACTACCTCCATAAACATCCTATGTTGTGCTGCTTTCATCTCTCCCATGTGCTTCCGTTTGTTGGCCGTCGTCTTGCCTCAGCCAGCCAGCCCGCCAGCCCAGGCAGCTCCTGTTGTGATGTGAATTTTCCATCCAGGGCTGAGGGACCAATCAGCCAGAGAAGAGCAGGGTCTGCTCTTTCACAACATCTCCTGGCTCCTGCCCCCATCATGGATGTTTTTTAATACAGAGGATTAATAATACTTTACGTAAAATATTGCCTTGGAAGCCTCTTTGGGAAACTGCATAGTACATTTTCCGTGTATGACTTCCCTTTTGTATGAAATGACTTTTCAAGATGTGATGTTTTTCTTTAAAAAAAAGAAATCCAGATTTAATGGTATGATGTATTTGCCAAGAGGGGAGGGAAGCAATGCATATCTTCAATCCCAAGTTTCAGATTCATATATTGGATGACTATGTTTGGATCAAGCGTCACTTCAGTTCATTGAGTCGAGCGTAATCATATTTGCATTGCTTTTGTGTATATACTGTTTATATTTCTGTCTGCAGCGTATGGCTGCACACACGGAAGTACTTGTGTTTCTGTTTATTCCACATCTGTTACTGTCCCTCTGCGTATAAATAAATCTTGTCCCTCTATTGCTTTCCAATGCAAGTTAAATGATAAGTAACAACGTCTATCACAAGCACAAGGACCAGACTACGATTTCGTCGTCGCTCGAAAGCTACCGCCTGTAAATCCTGATTGTTTTTATGTGTTGTTGTGCTCGCTGTCTGTCTGTTTCCTCAGCCATTGGCAGATGGGTGTAACATTTACAACCTCAAAAAGTCAGACAGGGTGGGAGTGAGTGTGTAAAAGACCCATGGAAATGGAAATGGAGGCGAGTCTTTGAGAAAAAGGGAAGCAAAGTGTAAAATTCATGAAGCTCAAGGCAAGAGGTGGACAGCCTGGGCCAACCAGCATTTGCAAACAATTCTTCACATTTGTTTTAGCTTTTATGGAGCACCAGATTGGTTTTGACATGTAGGACAGCACAAGTGAGTGAGTAGTTCGGCTTGGCGTGCCTTTTGGCGGTCGCCTTATCCAACACCGTCTGAGCTGTCCTGGTTTACCTGTGTGGTGCTTTAGCAGGTTTAAACAAACACTAATAATTATTAGCAACAACTGTTTTCCTCCTCTGACGTCGAGCCAAGGCTGATTGACTTTGAAGGATTACAGCAGCTGAGAAACACTATTCAATAGCCCAGAGACATATGGGGATGAATTCCAAAAGAGTAACGCACATATTCCACCTTCATCTAACACATGGCAAAGAGGAATAAGTCAACTTGTCAGATTTTCTCAGGTCAATAAATGAGCTGAGAGAAAGAGACATAATAAACCAAAACTGTTTCCATACCATGCTCGCATGCAGAGACAAGTCTGCTTTATGTTATGCAACTTGCTAGCCGTGCCTTATTTTACAGTGTTTACAATTCAACCTATTTGTTTGACTTCACGCCGTCTCACCGTACGCACAATATTTGATGTAACATCCTATTGAGGCACCTCATTTGCTATTATAATTAATTACATAATTATGATTGCAGTTATTGGCCTAGACATGAGTCCTTCTCATTCATTTAAGTGTTGAAGCAGTGTGATGGGATGTCACAGAGTGGAAGTTGGAAAATGGCGACCAATTATCATGTAGGAAAAGTGTGGGTGGTGGGGAAAGAAGGGCACTTTTGGATAAGTTTCCATACCTGCAAGATCCTTCTTCAAAGACTGCTGCTGTGAAGAGTGTTGGCGTCTGATCAACCTTCAAACTAAATTTCTCGGTTCATCTTTTTATTTTCTCATCAGCACCTGTAGCAACCGACCAAAACACCGGGAAGAGGGGGAAATGCAATTTCAGTTCTCTGTATGTCCTGTACATATGGCAGCACTGATAATAAAGTTGACTTGAACTTGAACTCGTTGTAATCATGTCTCATTTCCTTTTTCATCTGAAGAGGAAACCAAATAATTACCCAGCTGAACCATTAACCTCTTTACACATCGTTAACATTAAGAACAGATGAGCGTTTGGTTCAGCCCAATGGTGACCAAAAAGTTCCCCAGACGGGCCGTAGTAAAATAAATATCTGTACAAAAAAAATCTGATATTTTATGAAAGGACTACTTTGACATTTTGACGTGGGGGCTTATGGAGATTGACTCGCTTCTGTAGCATTTCTCAAGTGGCCGCTCAAGAAATTGCTTGATAGTGGCGAGGCTGCCACTTCGTTAGGTCCTATGCTTCCAGATTTAATGTTGTATCAATCTTTTCATCTAATCTTAGTAAAAAAATAGGTTATAAACATATCTCCCAAAATGTTGAACTATTCCTTTAATGCTTCCTTTAAACCCAGTGTGTAAATGTGAATCATTGAGAAGCTGAGAAACACATTAAGATTAACAAACTCAATTCCAGATTTTACTGACATATTTGCACTTGCCTCTATGGCCCTTTGCACACAATTTTAATGGGATGTTAAAGTGTGTTGGAGTAGTAAAGTCAAATTAGGGCTGTGTAAATATTAAACTACCCTTACTGATTACGATGATATCATATCTTTGCACTCTTTGAACAATCGGGGCTATCATGTCGGAAACTTAACATGGAGAGAAATGAGCTCCAAAACAATAAACTTGTCAAAGGTAGATACTGCTGCCAATGTTGTGTTTTGATTATCAAGAAAAGCCGTTCCTGGCTTTGCCTTCCCTTCCACTGGCACAGATTTTTCCGATGACGTATCCGTATCTGCTGAAGAGGTGGAGGATAATAATGAAGTAATAGAAAATTTGAGCAACTTGGCATTTGACAAGAGCAGTGGAGGTGATTTAACGAGCCTTAATCCAAATGCTTGTAACGATGCCCGAGGTCTAGAACACAGTGTCAGATGAGCTCATTATCAGACAGGTGGGTATGTTCTGATGTTACCTCAACTGGCGCTCACAAAAAGATACATAGGATATATGTTTAGCCTTAAGAGTAGCTTTAAGTCCCCCTATTAATTAACGGTTTATAACGGACTGTTCTGTAGCTGTAAGCAGATTCAGATCAGAGTCTTTAAAGGGGTGAACTGGGAAGATTTTATTGATATTGATTGCCGTTACTGATTCTGTTTATTGGTCCAATATCCTATTGGTTCCTGAGCAGTTTTCTGTGTGGAAAAAGAGTAGCATTCTCAGTGTCAATGCAACAGTTTTATTGTCTCTGAGTCTGAACACAGCGTAGAAACAGCGAGTTGTGCTGGCTAGCAACAGTCTGTCTGTCTTGTAAATGCGATGAAATGAAATATTTGTAAAGCAGTTGTTTTCATTCAGGCCGTGTTAGTCAAAGAAAGAATGCAAAATCCTGCATGTGTGGAACTAATATTATTATAGCTGGATATTTATCCTTGGTATCGTGCCCCTTTGTGCATCATGGCGTGTCATGGCGTTCCTGGAATTTAAGCTCATGCTGTGTAGAAAGATGTTTCAGTGTATTGCTGGTGCTTCTACCTTTTATTTGATCATTTTACAGGCATTTATTAGCACTGTTGTCATCTTTCTTAATGAAATGAAGACACGCTATAGACCACCACAAGTCTTTCATGTTGCAAGTTTCAAGCGGCTTACATGAATCTGACGCCATTGTTTTTCAAAGAAACACCAGGCAGAAAAACAAGGCAGCATCGATAAAAGGAAACGCTCGACGACGCGAGTCCAATGGGTCGACAATTTCTCGATTTTTATCTCGTATCGTATCAGTTCTATTAGTTTTGCTGGTTAAGTTGCATGCACGCTATTTTCTAAGTCAACATTTTGGCAAATATGCTCATTCCTTTTCCTGCCAACAGTGAGATCAGATCATTCTCATATATACCTCTTATGCATGAAGCGAGCCAGGAGATGGTAGGTTGAGCTTAGCTTAACATAGACTAACATAGACTTAACAACTGTTAAAATAGGTCACTTTTACGTTTTGGTTTTTGTAGCAATTAAACATGGTTAAATAATGAGCTTTAGAAATACAAGTTTACTGTTTCCCCCGCTAGAATCAGGAGAAAACAGCTCGTCTGGCTTTATGCTTGGTTGTACGTATTTAACAGACAGACAGAGTGCTATCTTCTCATCTAACACTTGGTAAAAAGTAAATATTTGTTAGCGCATTTCCCAAAATGTCACACGATACTTTAAAATTTGAAAAAGCCTGGCGGAAGAATAAAGAACACATTGTGCATGAAATAAACCAAACACTCTTGATACGCTCGGTTTACTGTGAGATTATTCTGCTTAAAGACAAATTATTAAAGATTTATTTCAGTGCTGTTCATGCATTATCGATATTGTTTATAATAACAATAGATCTGTCCAACGGGACAAAAAACAGAGAATCAGACAATCATACAAGTCAAATTGAAAGTAAACACACACAGAAGGTGGGTAATATCACTTTATTGCACAATCTGTAAACTGTGATGGATGTTTACAATGAGAGAGTTTGGGCAGGAATTTTACCATTTGAACTTTGTTTTCTCTTCCACATAAGTTTGGCTGTTTGTTTCAAACTGTCTGCTCATGTTTCTTCCCATGTCAGACTTCTTATGATGGCGTAACGCTCACAGATCTTGGCAAACAAATTCGGTCAGTCGGCGTACTACCCGTGGACACGATTCTTAAGTTGTATGAGACGATTTCCAGTATGAGATGTATTGTTCATGTCACTAAGGTGTAAATAAAAGGTTCAGTTGTGACATCTTTTGTCGAGGGACTGTCAAGCAATCAGGCATAGATTTTAACTTAATGTTGAGTAACTGCATTTCTTTCTCTCACTTACAGTTCAGTTCTGTTTCCCCTTTCTCTCCTTGTTTTAATTACTGTCATCCTCCAAAGACCAAACAATGTTTCCTTTTTAGTGCAGTCAGCTTCTCAATACGTCACCTCACACTACTGATTTATTTACAAGACTTTAACTCTCTCATCATCCGCTCACAGAAGAAAAAAAAGATCCCGTGGATAAAACGCATCATTTTTCTGTAACAGTATTTTCAAAGAGTTCATGTTAGAAGCTCCTAAAGTGCCTCTCTGTCCTGGCAGTCGGGAGGTTTGGCCTCATTAATCGATCACAGTGTCTAAAATTGATTTCATTAGGGGTTTAACAGGGACTATAAAGACACCACAACTCTCAAGCTCTTTCACTGCCTCTTTATCTGATCTAAAAGCCGCTCATGTAAGATAGGATGACATAGTGGTTTAGTTAGCCAACAAGCCAGAGCCATGGGAACAATTACCCATAATTTTAAACCCTATCTTTGTGGTTTATGGGCCAATAAAAGCGAATATTTTCTAGGAACTATTGGATTAGAGCGGATTTGCTAATCCAAGTGTCATGAAGGTGTGCATGTATGTATTGACACAAGTGCAGTTGTTTATGAGCGACATGCGCGTGTCATTGCGGGTGCATATAACGGCCTGAGGGAGATGTTAAATGCACCCCAGACCTCAGACCTCACACTCAGTCGCAGAGGAAGGTCGGTAGCAATCAACGTCAGTGCTTAAGTGTAAGAAAATACTCTCCCCGAGTGAACAATGTCTGAGATCCTCTTTATTTTTCCAGGTTTGCTTCCATCACATAAAGTAATTTTAGACATGCATGTCATTAAATGAATTTGGCCGTTGACAGAATCGGGATATGGCGCAGCACATTCTCTCGGTCTGACCTGATTACCTGGAAATTCGTTTGGCTTTTTAAAAAAAAATCTAACCTTAATTTATTGCCTTAAATTGTGGTATGATTTGTGTGTGCCTGAAAACAACAGGTCTTTCGTAATAGAGTGTGTTTACTTTTTAAAGACAGGTTGAATGAATGTTGGCAACATTTCCCGGGCAACAAGAGCTGAGTTTAAAGACTTCCACAGTTTTTCATGACATCAATAATAAGTCTCTAATTTCTAAGCTTCCTGCCTATTTTTCCCCTCCTGCATGTCTTGGTTCACATTTATAACCATCACTTATTCGTTAAACTTTTAAATACAAATAAGAAAAGTCTGAGATGATGATGATTTTCGCCCTCCTTCACACTGAACTCTCGGTTCCTCCCGCAGAGTTTCTTTCGGTTTATGCGTGACCTAGCCGCGTGCCAGAAGAATGATATAATTGCAAGGCTCAGCGGGCTGAGTTCATAACTGACTTTTTACAATGAGCTCAGAGTAGTGAACAAAAAAGAGCCCCAACTTTCATCCAAACCCCATTAAAAGAACAGTGAGCTGCGAGCAAAACAACCGAGTCTCTGTCACTGCAGACTGCCTGTTATGTCATCTTGGAGTTCAGTAAATATTATGTCTCTGAGCAATTGAGAATTCCCAGATCTTTTATTTATTTTTTTCAAAGGTACAGGACATTTTCTCTGTCTCTCTGTTGTTTATGGCTCCTGTTTGTGCAATCCGGTCGTGTCCTTCCAACTGATACTGCTGAGGATACATGATATTCCCCTGGATTCCCTCTCTACTGCCAGTACGGATTCTCCTCCAATACATGTAACATTTTTTTATGCATCCTTACACAGCTGAAACCTTAGAACTGCACGACCTTACAACTTCCTCGTACATCATGTGTCATGTTACACCAAATCAGCAACAGAAAGTGACAGAATTAGTTTCATGATGTCCAAAACAGGCTGGACGCATAAATATTCTTCCAGAAACTGAACTCTTAAACACAAAATGATTGCTACGTTTTATGCAGGCTGGATAAGAGAAATATAGCATGCAGGGAAAAAACTGAAAGATTTGACATCATGCCGGTGAACTTTCCACATATTACAGTTCGAATTAATAAAACAGGCTGTGGATGATTTTTGTGCTGGTGCTGTTTTTGTTCAGAGAGAAGTCCTGTAGCTCTCATGGCTTTACTTAAACTATATTTGCTGAGTCCACTCTGTTTAACTGGAGCATCTCCAGTTGGCCTGTGCAGGAATAAATCCTGTGACCAGACCTAATGACTAAACAATAAATAATTCAGTTAAATCTAATATCTTGGACAAATAACAACAAAAAAAGGGAATTCAGATGTTTGTTTGTTCTTAATCCCATAGAAAAATGTCCCACAAGGTCTGCAGTGGAAATAACCTTCATGAGAGTTTAGCATTTTAAAGATGCTCTTATTAATATTTTCACGTTAACGAAGGATGAAGTAGCAATGTATAATGTGAGAGGACGCACTCGTAGTGACAAATCCATGGAGAATTGTCACCTGACTGCTGTTCTGTGCTGTTCCCCTCAGCTCTACAGGGCGTGTTAATGTCTTTCAGCTCATTGTTTTGGTTTTACGGCCCCACAGTTCACTGATTTGCTTCACTCTCACCCCTCTTGTCGGTGTAAAGTCAAGTAATGACCAGTACAATCAGTGTATTGTCCTGCAGCAGGCAGCTGTGTTCAGTAAAAAAAAAGAAGAAAAAGAGCTAAAAATAAAGCTCAATGCAAACCATTTGTCCAGCATCAAACTGCAGGCAGAAAAAGTTAGTGACTAGCCGCTGAACATGGTGGTTCACATCTGCTGGATGTGTGTTTTAATAACTGTCCGAACTCTAAACTCAGTCACTTTGCACTGTAGGTGAGACGGTTTCTTAACAGTTTTCCATAAAAACAAGAATCAGAGTGACAGATTGCTCCCTTTGGATGATGTTCCCATGTATGGGAAAAAGTTGCATGAATACTGTTACTTAAATTTCTTGACTTCTCTGATACACGGTAAGAATTATCTGATCCCAACCTTAAATGATCTACTCAAACACCTGGTGCCCAGCTGTCAATTAGTAGCATAAAAACAAAACTCCCCCTAGTGGTTAAATCAAAAATATACAAACAAGTGGCTTCTACATGTGTAAATAAGCTACTGTTGGTTAACAAACTATATCCACCAGGTTTACGAAATGACAAATGTTATTTGTTGTTGTAGAATATTCAATTCATAACTGTTCAGTTCTTGATCAGGAGAATTGTCATGACGTGATGTCCTCTCTGGCTCGTCTGTTTGCCCTCACAATACTCCACATCCCTGAATGATCATTAGTCTACAAACAATAACATATGTTTACACTTTGTGCTCTTAGAGACTTCTACATTACGTACCTATCTGTTGCGTCGAGGGAGTGAGGCCGTCCTATCCTCTGACCTTGGTTACCATAATAATGATCAAAATGCCGGCTGCTTTCCGAAACACAAACATAGAGCTTCTCTGTATCTAAAGGAGAAGAAGTCAGTGTCTCCATAACAATCTAAGATTTAAAACTTTCCCTGCAGTGACCTCAAAACATATGCTTGACCATGTGTAACCCCCCCATGCGTGGCATGCTAGAATAGAACATTTCGTCAGTTATTAACAAACCTACCTTTAAATACCAAAGACCGAGTGCTTCTCTCCAAATTCGCCGTCATGAATGGAGAAACAGCATCACAGAACAGACGGATGCCAACTGCTGCCAGAGCAGTGCAGCCACAGCCTTAATCAGTAATGAATTACAGCACTTGCTTTAACATCTTATTTTTTTCCCGTGCACCTTCACTTCTTCTCACTTTAGAAAACAAGTGCTTTATTTTCAGCCTTCACTCTGTTCTCTTACATTCAATAAACACAGAACACAAAAATGTCTTTTGTGGGAAGACATTG
Source organism: Larimichthys crocea (assembly GCF_000972845.2). Taxonomy (NCBI): domain Eukaryota; kingdom Metazoa; phylum Chordata; class Actinopteri; family Sciaenidae; genus Larimichthys; species Larimichthys crocea. The sequence goes on from NC_040021.1 coordinate 8,521,635, forward strand.
TGGGAAGCAGGGAGAAATTGATAGTCGGTCTATCAAGTATTGCTTGCCTAAATATTTCTGTACATAAATAACAGAAATAAAACATGACATTGCTTGTAGGTTTCTTGATTTTGAGTGTCTGTTTCTCACCCTCTTTCCCTCCTTTTGGCTTTCCTCTCTGCAACCTTCTTGCGATGATTTCAGCCCTCTAGAATGAAGTCTAACTTTTTCCAGCCCAAATAGCGTGACCCACTTCTATCAGAAAGAAACAAAAAAGCAGCATGTGGAAAACAGTTAGAAGACCTGCATTCTTTCACCACCGCACATTTTTACTTATGAGATTTTAATGTTGCCGTAATTAACCGATTTTCTGCTATATTCAAATGTATGGAAATGAGCTCTTTCTAAATGGATACAATAATTCCAGCAGCAGCTGACTGGCGTTTTTTTGTGAAAAAGTAGCTGAATTTATAATGTGAGATCCACGTGTGGAAAGTCAGCTGGGCCTGGACTCAATCAAGCGAGCATGGCCTTTTGCCCTTTTTCATATAAAGGATCTGCAGTTTGCTCTGTGCACAAACCTTGACTGAAAACTATTACAGAGGATCTGACACACACTGGAAAATAGCTGACATATGATGTTTTAGTGCCTTGTCATTATGGATGGATGTCAGCGTGTTAGCTTGGCTGCAAATACGTTCAATTTCAGCATCTCTGGACAAATTTAAAAGGCAGTGTTTGTTTGCTTTTTTTTTTCTGCGTATGTGTACATGGGGTTGATGTTGATGGCAGACGCCATTTCACCGTCCTCTGATGTCAGCTTTTGGCTTGCGCCCCTTGATCGGAGCAGATGCATCAAATCACAATCCACTCCCTGATCCAGAGCTTGAAGAATGACAAAGCAAATTCTTAATGAGAAGAGAAAATGACAACATCATCAGTGGGCCAACGTTTTGTTGGGCCAAACCCTCTCTATTCCGCTGGTGTGTGGAACAGATGTTTTCCCGAGGACCAGCCGAGACCACCCTGCCTAGATGAGCACAGACTCCACCTAAAAGACCGCATACATTTAGTTCAGTATCAGATACCGTGCAGTAGAGCTGCAATATTTGAGTCCTGATCAGCTCTACTCGCAGCAAACAGATAGTTGATGGTTTAGATTATATAATTAAATATTGGTTTATATTATATGAGAGCATTGGAGCAGTTAATCAGAGCAGCTAATAGATAAATTCTTGCTGCATGATCGCATCATCTCGTAAGAAGCATAGCTTGCCCGCCTACTTTGCAATTGAAATGCTACCAAAACTTTTAGCTTTTGGAGAATGCATTTTTCATTCTCTCCTCATTTTTTCCTCTCTCTAGCTCAATTCAAGACTCTCCCACATCACTGGAAGTTGTAAATCACTAACAAGCTTAATACAGAAGTAGTGAGCTGGGGAAAAATCTCACCAAAGGTCAAATGCTGCCACACCATTGTTCAGACAACCCATTATTCCAGAAATGTTCCCTTGGACCGAAAGTCCATTTGTCTGACAGCCTGTTGTCCTGAAAACAAATGCCCAATGCTCTGAAAATACACACTCTTCTCCATGCAGTTGATTGTAACTGCGTCCATCATCTAAAATGTTTCACAGCAAGCTTTAATTTAAAAGTCTAACCAGACATTGTATTGAGCCAATGTGCCAGTGTTTTGCCTCATCTAGGCATGAAGAATACACAATGGACTGGCATGTGTATTACGTTACGTTACATTACGTTCCTTCAGAGCAATGGTTTGTTTCCGGGATAATGGACTGTCAGACAAATAGGCTTTTAGTCCAGTGGGACATTTTTCAGACTATTGCTGTTTCAGAATAATTGGCCCTCAGAACAATGGGCAGTTCCCAATAAAGACTGGACGGTGTATGTGTGACGTAACCCACAGGTTTCTGAAGAGCTGTCTTGAAGTTCAAAAGGAGGAAAAGATACTGTGACAGCCAACAAGATGCCCATAATGCGTATGTTGCCAACATGATAGCCTTAAAAAAAACTTGATCAGCTGATATATGTGTCTTGTTTTTTTAATTCTGTGCTCTTTAAACTCTTTAAACTCTTTATCATCAGATCAGTTTTAGTTTCACAAGGGTAAAAATCTTGTTTTTTTTGTTTTATTATGATAAATAGGCTGTTGTATGAAATGCCTCAATTAGAAGTTTCAGCGTCACATGCTCTAATTGTTGTGTTTCAGGTCTTTCCAAGAGTCGACGCCTTGGAGGAAGCAGTGGTACAGATTTGAAACTCTTGGCCCACAGGCCTGTTTTCCTGCTTGTAGCTCTGCATTTATTGGTTATGGTTTATCGATTTTTCTTCTTACCCCTGACAGCCGTCATCGTTTCTGACCGGGACACACGCAAGCACTGATGCAAGCCGAAGAAGAAAAGAGCCAATGACTTTATCCTCTCTAACATCTGTAGCAGATGTGGTCGCCTTCACGTACACGTGTGTATAGAGTGTGTTTGTCCTCCTCTTTTCCTTTTCCCTTCTTTTCTCCATTTCCCCTCTCAAGCAAAAAAAAAAAAAAAAAGAGTCTCGCAGTGAAAAAGATAAATATTTTTGTATTTTCTTGTCTCAGTGTTCATTTTAGATCTCAGAGCAGGACGGGGTTACACATGGCGCTCTGCATTAAATATCATTATTCTCTGCTCGGGTCAAATGGCACTGCAACCTGCAGCCAATGAAAATATTTTGTGGCAACGACGGCTCATCACTCACTGAAAACACATGGTAGCAAAGGCTTTCATCCAGACACACAGCATACCTGGAAAATATGTTTGAAATCTGACAACCCTCTACTAAAGTGTTGACAAATTGGTCAGCTATCACTCCAAAAACAGTCATTATCTTTCCATCACTGCTCAGGGGAAATTTTTCATGCCCTCTGACAACTCACTTTAATGTCTTTTAAACCTGACCACCACGGTGCATCGGAGCCAACCTCAACAAACTACTGCCTGTGCTCCTCAGATAAGGTTAGACCTTTGATATGACGCTCGGTAAGGCAAGTACGAGCTGCTTCGACTGAATGCAATGGAATAAAAGTTGTTTTTTGTTGTTGTTTTTGAGATATTCTATATTTCTTGTTCTAACCTGAGAGAAATTTAAATCCCAGCGTAGTATTAGGTGTCACAGTGACAGATGTATGGCATAATGATAATGTCTTTTGGCTTGTGAGGGTTATAAAGATCCTATTCCACTCTTGGATGAATGATGTGGATTAATAAAGGGTGTTGCAGTGCGTGTTGAAAACGAGTAGCCTTGCTGCTACTGGATATCATCTATTTCACTCAGCGAGTCAAAAATTGACAGATGTAATCAGTTTCAGGCAAGCAGCGAAAAGGCCAACTCCGGTTCTACTGTTGGGCTTCACTGAAAAAGAGCGATTAATGTGGCTGAATGGCTGAAAATTTAATTTTAAAATCTCACAACCGGAGCGATGATAAATTGGAAACACATACAACATAGAGCTCTCCATTCATTAAGCTTCATCTGTGAAATATTTTCCACCTGACCCACTTGTGATCTATGATAATATGATGGTTTTTCCTTTTTAAAAAAAAAATCTGTTATTTTACACAGATGGACAATAATTCGTGTTCAAACGACACAGTAAAATTTGAGCTCCATGACTGGTGTTGGCCTTGGAAATGAAAGTCTATTCCCTGTGAAAGATTTTTATCTAAATTTAGAAGTAAAGCCTAACAAGTCCACCAGGTAGTTTGATTAATACTCAGTCTCAAATGACCCAAATGATAATTAGTTCTACAAATGTGTATGGCAGTCTTTTCCAAAGCTAACCCAGCAGACCTGGGTCCTGTTGCAAGCAGTGGTGGAAGAAGTATTCAGAGTCTTTACTTGAATAAAACGACCAATACCACCATCTAGATAATAAAATAAAAATACTACTTTACAAGTAAAAGCCGTACATTCATAGTCCTGCTCAATTTACAGAAGTATTATCAGCTAAATGTACTTTAAAATATCAAAAGGTATTGCACTTAAATACTTTGAGGTACATATACTTTCATTTTATGCAGATTTATACTTCTACTATTGTACTTTTGACTCCACTACATTCATTTTACAACAGTTACTACTTACACTGCAGATTTTACAGACGAAACATTATGATCAACATCCACATATCCATAGTTGAATGTTATTTACACATCAATGCATCAAAACTACTACTACTACTAATAATAATCCAATAATGTGATATTTGTATTTACAGGGAGCATCTCCACTTTTACTTACTAAGTACATTTTAGTGATTATACAGTTTTACTGTGTCTACCAATCAAACCTCTTCACAGTTGTTATGGAATTTTCTATCCTTAGGTTACACAAGGTCACGTGTGGGCCTTGAGGTCCTCAGCAGTATTAGTTGTTTAGGTGCCAGTCTATCTCAATACTGTGGTGGCCAGGGTTTGAAGAGACCTGTTGCTGCCTTCTTAGACATAATAGATAGCTTGCTGTTGACGTTCCAATCTGTGTAAACAGACATCTGTGTCTCCAGACTAGAATATGCTGACAATAACACCTGCATGAATAAAAACACTCTCTTTGACTAATTCTGGGTGTATAGTATTTGTGGTGTTATCTTGGAGACCAACTCAGGCACTTCTGATGAACTTTGAGAGTGTCTCTAATTCTCCTTGGCCATGTGTAAATAAATAATACAGCATAAGACATCAGAGGCTCCTGAACACTTTCTTCCTTCCTGACCTCACCATTGACCTTTGACTTCAGCAATTTCTCCACAACAACAGTCACCTTTAAATGTCTCAGAAACTGAGACTATCCAGGTGAATTCATGGAACTAAACTCTGACACTCTACCTGTTGTAATGGAGTAGAAAGTATATTTGAGTGAGGGTAGTCCGTTTTGGTTGCAGCAGTGTCCGCCAAACAGAGCGACCTGCAGCAGAGAAGTTGAGCCAGATCCAAACACGCAGCCTGATGTCACTCTGTGGCCGCCAGTCAAACTATCAGACAGGTCAAACTCTCCACACTCAGCCTGAAATGTCTCTGAAACTGAGATTATCTAAACTCTGATACCTGTTGTGTTCTGGCTTTGTTTATTTCATGTACCCAACTTCTAAATCTAATTCTGACTCACGCTGCAAAATAGTGGCGTGAAGAAGTTTATTTGTGTCCGATGGTTTGAAAGAGACAAGTAGCATAAAATGGAAGTACATCTACCTAACTGAGGTATAACTTTAAGTTTGTATTGATTCTGGTGGTTCCTGTGGACAAAGGCAGTTGTGTTTCCACCACCTTGTTTCATCTGCGGGCATTGAAAATATCTACACAGAAATAGCAGATATTCCTACAGATAATGTTGTTTTGCTTTCCAATAAGCTAAATCAAACTATGGTATAAACTCCAGTTTGAATATGGTTCAGTGTGTTAATACTCCACACATGACTGACAGTTCTGTTCACATTTTCTCATGACCTGGTGTCTTCTCTCTCTCTCCGTTTCACTTTTTCCACTATCACCTGCTTCTGTCCACAATATGTTGTTTTGAACATTTCATCTGATTTTAACTGTTGCCGTTCCAACTGGCTCAACCAAATGTTTCTCTGCTTCTCAAATCTTCCACGAGGTTGATTAAGTAGATCTGGATCACGTGTGAGAAAGTTTTTTTTTTTTTTTTGCTAGAAAAGAATGTGGCAGTGGTAGTAGATATGATATGATTCATGTTTTTGGATTCTGTGGTTTCCATAGCACCTTTATTCAGTCTCCCACAGTTCCTGAGCAAATATTTGGTCTTTTATTCTTTGTCCGTATACATACAAACTTACACAGTAGCTTTTAATGAACTCTGGTGACAAAAAAAACAACAAAAAAACAATATGATGGTTTAAGAACACAAATCAACAAACAAAAAGTAGCTGTCAGAAGCCGTTACATTATGAAATACAAATCTCACAACTGAAAATTAACAGACCTATACACACCTTAAGTGCCCATTCTTACAGTTTTCTTTGCAGCTTGTGCTTTGGTCCAATGTCACTGGTTTGACCATGTGCGTGCATTATTGATGAGATAAATAACACTGGGTGAGGACCTGTCTCTGGGATAGTTGGTAATAGTACAAGGACACTTTCAGACAAGAGTTAAACTAAGCAAGAGCACACATGCTTCTTTTTTTTCCCTCATATACAGACTGCTTTATATAAAAAGTGCATGGTAATGATATACATTGAGTTGTTTAAAAGTATTATATTCTCTTTCTGTGAAGCTGTAATAAATTTGTAGTGGTGTCTTTTTCTTTGTGGCAGGCAAAAGTCTGTTTTTTCGTTGAAGGGCAGGACCAGTGACGGTAAGAGCCTGCAGCAGAATGCAGAAGGGTTGCCCTCGGTAACAATGAAGCGGTAACCTCCTCCTCCTCCTCCTTCTGTGTTACCACTTGCCGGGGATTGGCACTCCGCATTCATACCAGCCCACGAATGGATGGGATGTACGTCTGCCAATGACTCCAAATGTGACTGGCTCCTGTCTGTACGCGCGATAAAATCCTGCAAAAGAAACAAAAGAAAACGCATTGATTTAGTCAACTATACAACCTTCTTGCATCTTAAATAATGAGTTTTTGTCTCATTTAACAAATCCCATGAGAAGCCTGATGTAGCTTATTGCTATATTGTCATCAATGAGCAATCAGCATTACACTGGATGACTGTAGTTTATTTTGAAACAATCCCACACCATCCTGCTGCTGTAAATACTCAAAGGTCTGCTTCACATCTACTGCAGTTCATGTATATTTACTTTTTGTGTATTTATTCCTTTCCTGAGAGTTTTTAATTCTATTTATACTGAAGTCACTTTAAACTTATCTCACGCATTCTTGTATATATCGTATGCCTGTGAAAGGTTTAGAAGTGAAGTTATTTCACAAGATAAAATCATAATTAATAAGTAAGGCTGAGAAGTAAATATAATTTACAATTTATATATTTTATTTTGATCATTTTGTTCAGTTAATTTACTAAAAATTTATTTATAATGTTTACAAAGTATCTATCTAGAGAACTGGAGCACATTTTGGGAACCAACGGGTGTCACAAACATGCAGGGAAAGTTAGAAAGTGTTGGCAACACACACACACACACACACACACACACACACACACACACACAAAAAGATATTCACAAAATATGTTACTGGTAAATTAAACCCAGAGGACCCAGTTAACAAATACTGGGAGTGGGGGATTTTGTTTTTTCTAGCTGTGAACATGCCACTATTGAACAGATGCCTCCCAAAGCCCTGGATGTCAACACATTGACAAGCTTCATAACAACATTCAGCTAATGTAACTTTGATAGAAAATTTATGTTCGCTGCGGTGGATAACTTGTCTATTCTCATTATGTAGTGATATGACCTAAAACCAATCATTGCTAAAAAAGTTATGTTTTAATTAAGACAATGGTCCGCAGTAATGAAAAGCATGTTGGCTAAAACAAAAACCTTTGTGGATCCTTTTTTACAAGTGTTCCTTTAAACATTATTCTGCATCTGTATTCTGTATAGATAGGAGAATACAACACAAACCAGATCACATGGAAAAAAAATTATAATAGGTTAAACATCACGGCCACAACTTTGCAGTGTGTGTACAATCTGTTCTTGTTTACCTTGTGCTGTGGGCAGATTATTTGAGAGGTAGGCCGGGCCTGTCCTCCCGTCCATGTATGAGTCCACAAACTGGCAGTGGTCCTCTCCCTGGCCGAATGTATCTCCTATACTGTAAAAGGGCTCTGTGGAGGGGAAAAAGGGAAGTGGGTTAAGATTATGGATGGAGCAGTAGATGTGGCTAATTATATATGTCATACCTCTAAGACCATCTCCCATGAAGATCTTGTATCGCAGCGAGTTGCACAAAACCACACCCACAAACTTCCTGTACCACGTCCGCTTGACGTACTGGCTGCCCTTACAGCTGCTGTGGGCCGAGTTATACTTGAAGGTAAAGGGGACCCAGATCGGTTCTCCACCTGAGGAACAGAGGAGGAACAGAGGAGGGGGATACATCATGTTGTGGCAGTAAAATATGCATCCTGTTAATAGACACATCATCTTTACATAGAGGAGGAGGACAGTAAGCTGCATATTATGATGATTTAAACTGCTGTTGGTTTACAAAGCGCTGAACGGTTCAGAACATATATTTAATCTGCTGATCCTTCCAGACGTCGCACATCATCTGGGATAAATCTGCTCACTGTCCCTCGAGTCTAAACTAAACATGAAGAAGCAGCGGTCAGCTTTTAATGAACCACACATCTGATATAAACTCCCAGAAAACCTGAGGTCTGCTCCAGCTCTCAATCCTTTTCAACTGTTTAATCTTTTTTATTCACTTTAGCTTATCCTCTTATTTTATTTCCCCTCTTTAAAATTCTCTTTTTATTTTGACTTGTGCTTCTTTTATATCTTGTCTTGTAAAGCACTTTGAATTGATGACAGATCTCATGAGAAAACGTGTCAAACATTTATAAAATATGATGCTTAGTTATGAATTAAACCAACAAACCAACAGCAAAAATACCAAAAAGTAGGCCTGTACGAGTAAAAACAAGTAGTTGATTAGTTCATTGAAATAATTGGCAACTCTTTTGTATTTTGAACCGTTTCATTGTTCCGGCTTGTCAAATGTGAAGATTTGCTGCTTTTCCTTTTATTTCATTTAATAAAATTTATTTTTGTTTTAATAATTCCGACACTGTGCTATTGGTTGGACAAAATAAGCATTGTTTGTTGTCTGTTTCTGGGTAATTGTGATGACACTTCTTACTATTTTTTTTTACAAACCAGATAGTAAATCATTCATAATGAAAATAATCCTTTGCTGCGGTCTTGTACAAACTAGTTATAAATTAGCTCCACCTAAAAAAAACAACAGTAAAATCCTGCTTTTATATTCATTATTAAAATAATAAATGAAGTTATTGGCCTACATAAACACCGTACGATGTGTCTGTGATAAGTTAATATTAATGTATCGTCCTGATTCATTCACTCTAGTAATATTAGTTACATTACAATAGCAATACATTACACAGAGTGACATTACAATAGCAATCAAAGGATGGTTGAGAAGTGGAAATCAACACAGAATTACTGGATATCCTGTCATGTTGTTTCACAGACTGATGTCTGTACATCAGAGCAGCCTCAGTAGGACACGGCTTGTCGAATAAAAGACGTTCAGTTGGCGTATGGACTTACCAGGTGGTCTTTCGATGAGAAGAGGATCGTCTGAAAGAAAGAATGCGATCATTTCACAAGGGAGGAAAAGCACACAGACAGCACAGCAACGTTTAATGCATTCACCTGATTTCGAGAAGGAAAGACCTATAATGTAGTGTACATCTGGACTTCTGCTTCTACTTGCGAAGATGGTTTTATCTTTGAATATCGTGCATTGCAATAAAACCACCAGGACATTTTTGTTAAGTGCTTGCACACTACGGCAGAAAAACTTGACTGAGGGTTGAATTGTAGTCTATGGGGCGTCTCAAAGTTTTTCTTTCCACGTGTTGACAGGATACACACCTGATTCAGTGACATAGGTGAGTGTATCGCTGACTGGTCCCAAACCAAACACATTCTTGGCCTGCACTTTGAAGTAGTACCTGAGCAAAAACAAACCACAACACAGAGGTATAATGAGAGATTAAGGAGTTTAAGCATCATTTGGCCAGTTCTGTTGTGGCTGGGTGAAGGTGAAGACAACGTTAATGATCATAGCAGATGACTGGACATGCTTTAGTCAGGCTGATTTAAGAGTAGACTGTTTTACATTGGTTTGAATCCAAAGTGAGCGCAGTACAATAAAAGGGCTATTTGGCTCACGTTGAAGGGAAGGAGAGTGAAAGAAAGGGCAGCGAGGGGAAAAAGAGACATTTAGACAAGTGGAGGATCACAGATAAAGAGCCGGAGAGGATAAGAGTAAAAGACAGGAAAGAAAGGAAGGGGAAAAAGTAAAGCACAGGGATAGATGTGTGCAGAAAGAGTGGATAAAAAGACAGAGAGAGATCACTCCATGAGAGCTTTACTTTATGACATAAGCTTTCTCGACAAAGGCCAGAAAAAAAAAGCCACGCGGTGAGCTCACTTTGTCTGCGGGTGGTGGAGGAATTATAAAATCCTATCAGATTAAAAACAACAGCGGCCTTGACAGCTTCAGGGAGTTTGCAAACTTTTCCACTGTTAGACGGCTGATGTATTTGTGTAACGTGCCTGCGAGGGTCACATACAGTAAGTTCATGGACTCCTAGGATTCCTAGCCAAAAAAATTCACCTCATGCAGCCACGAGGCCTGGATCCAATCACCACAGCCACGTGACAACAGTGACCAGAATATACTGTGTATCACCAAAGAGAGAGGGAGAGAGGACAGCGAGGCAGCTGCAGAGAAATGATGTCATGAAAGAAGAAATTGGAGAAGGTAGAAAAAACGAGAAAATGTGAGCCAGAGTATAAAAACAGAGGATCGACCACGAGATGCTACATCAAGCCAAGTTAGCCATTTAAAACTTCATTCAGGGCATCACTCTTCTTGTCTCGCTCTTCATGTGGCATCTGCAAAGCTTCCTCAGTTGAACATCTGAGCTCATCCAGTAACCAGGGAACTTGAACAACTCAATTATAAATTGAATATACGTGGAGAAAAAAGCAGGAAGGTTTCAAATCCCCAACATAGCTGTATATGAAAGCTTTGTTGACTCAAGAGAGATGGAAACAAGTACAGAGAGAAAAACAGGGTGATTGTGTTCAATATCGATCAATCCATTTTCTGGTCTATAAAACAACAAACAATAGTTTCGGTATTTCCTGGCGCCCAAGGTGATGTCATCTTGTTTTGTCTGACCAACAAAGAGAATCACTGACTTTAATGTAACACAAAGAGACGATGTAATTTTCCCACAAGCTGGAATCATAAAATATTTGGCTTTTTCTCTTGCCTATTATATAATCCCAGGCATCTCTATAAACATCCAAAGTTCTTTGCGATTAATTCCATTTATAAATCTTATGAGCGGTGGATCCAAGGAAAATTGTCCGCATGCGAGTACATAGATATGTGTGTGTTTAGGACTATAGCGGCTCAGTATTTCTGGCAACCAGAAGGAGCCTGAAGCATGGGAAATGCCAACAGTGTCCCATAAACCATCCCAGGATCAACCGTAACCACGAGACACGCACTATCATGGATACAAACCGGTTGCCAGGGAGGGAAACCCTCTTTGCAGACTGTTGGAAAACATTATCCGCGCATGCAGCTCTGCTGTTTGTCTTCAGCAGCAGCAGCAGCAGCAGCAGCAGCAGGTGTTTGGTTTCCTACGGTCCAACATGAGACACCTATCACAACAGCCCAAACAGATTTGTGCGTTTATCAGACAGGAGGATGAACTCACACATCTGATACTGTTTTTCCACCAGATACTGGTAAGGCTACTTCTAAAAAGGATGCATAAATTTATTTTTATGGAGTACCAGATGAGGAATGGTTACATCAGAAGTTATTTGGCCAGTATCTGATTGGTTATATGTCACCAAAATACATAAATATACTTAATCTTTCATCTCATTTGTCCAACAGACCTATTAGGTGCCATAAAATATACAGAGCTTGTTCAGATTCCTGTAAAATGAGCCAATCCTTAGGACTCATTATGTTACATACAGCTTGTGGCTTGTTCATCTCTCTTCTGCTGCATGCCAGTGCTTCATCAAGAGGTTTTTATTATCTAACTTGCATCATATATTGACTTAATGATGTTACACTCTGATCCTTCAGTCTTAGTGTAAAAAACAGACCATTAGCCAAGAAGCTACAGCACATTCAAATGTTTCTCTGCATCATTTACACTCACTACACTTTTTCATGCAAACGGTGCTTTATGCACAGCAGCAAATAAAACAAGAATCTCTCGGGTCCACGCGCTAGCAGCTTTTTCCATGCATTTATTCTGAAAACCGTGACCCGTGTCTCATAAGACGGGCTTGTGGAAACTTGCTCTAATAACTGAAACAGACCGAGGTGACCGTATCTGCGTGTAAGTGTCAGATAAAGTGTGCTGCATTTACGTTCCACTGGATTTTCCACAGATCTTGGTGAAGATTCAAACGTGTTTCTTGACCTGCCTCCATTTGGACAAACTGATTTACTTCACTCTGAGGACTTTTCTGATTTCTTATACTGTACAAACATTACAGTATCAGTATCCAACTCACAGGCTGCTCTGATCATAGTCAGCCTGGTTTGATATCACAACTGAAAGCATATTCCCAGAGAACAGACGCACATAAGCATGCGTACTTGAACCCGCACACGAAATACACGTATTCTGTCCATAATGTGATGACGGGATAATGATATAAACACTTCTCAACAGAAATAAACACTTCCAAGCCACAGCCAAACACCTGCACCCAGAGGCAGCAACCTGATCATAAACATTACATGCAAGTCAGGGTTGGGAATCTCGCAACCGAGCGAATCTTTGTTTGTATGTTAAGATTCCTGTTTTCTATGACTCCCATGTGTGAGATGATATGATGAATCACTGAACCTGAGAGTGTTGTATGCATGTGCCCAACATCTTCCTAAGTGTGTGTATAGTATGCATGCATACACAATGACATAAACACAGACCAGGTGGTTGTGAGTTACCTAGAGTTTGGTTTGAGATTCTCCACAGGCAGGTGTGTCCCGCTGGAGGATCTGGAGGACCATCTATTGTTGAGGACGTCGTCATATGAAGCACTGTGGACCATGTAGCCTGCAGGGAACAAATAAAAGAATAACATATAAGGCAAAGCTCATTGGTTGTTAGAAAAAACAAAAATCTGATCCACTGTAGCAGTTTTATAGAAGATATATGGAACACAACAATACCTCAAGTTTGTTTTTTCAATTTTATGATAAATAAAAAATGGATAAATTAATGCGATGAACTCCAATAGTGACCTAAAAGTCAAATATATAGTTTGGACCATAAAAAATAATGTGCCAAATTAGCTTCCACCTAAAAAGTCTGTACTAAAACCTCTGTAATTCTGCTCTGACAGTGGACATAAGTCCTGGATTTTAAGCTCCCACCTGAGCTTAGTACAAAAAGTAGAAACACAGGGAAACAGCCAGCCTGGCTGTGTTTGTTTTATCAAGCTTGGACTGACACTACCTATGAGTACATAAGTATCATCATAGGTGGTCTCCTGTACAGTATACATTTAACTCAGGAGAAAAATCTGGCATCTTCTGTAATTCATGCTGACTGTCCTCCAACCTGCCCGTCTGTTTTCTTCTTCTTCTCAGTCACGCAGACTAATCCTCAGAATCCGGTAAGCAACCTCAGGTCACGCAGCTCTTCATCATTCACTTTAAAACTAGGAAGGCCGACTCTGCCACACATCAAACTACCAACTGTTTCTATTGGACTTTTGAATTTGACTTTCTATTTTTGCTGGAGCCACACCAACACAGCTGGCTGCTGACAGGACAGAAGGGAAATACTCGCTACTTTGTTTTTCTTCCTTCGGTTTTCCATTCCTTCTCCATTCTCCATTGTTAAACTGATGCTTTGACAGAGTATTTAGTCTTTTGTGTTTGTCATCTGCCTATGTACTTGATCTTTTTCCTGCTTTAGAGATGAATATATTAAATGTTTCCCAAAGAGTTGGTTGCCTGTGCCAAAAACGCAACATTTATATACTCAGTGAATAATGTGTATGCCCAAAACCTTTAAGCAAAAGGTCCTCAATGAATCAGAGTAAATGGAACCAGAAGTTTAGGTAAAAACTCATACCATCATCTCGTGAGTCCACTTGCTAACAGCTGTTTCCATCCTCTTGTTTCGAAAGCCGTGACCCATAACTCGTAAGACATGGTTGTGCACACTTTAATAACTAAAACAGCGGCTTTTGATTGTATCTGCATGTGCGAACTGTACCTGCAAATGTGTGTGGATCAGATCATGTCTGATGTGTTTATGGTATGTGTCTCTGCAGAGCTACAGTTGATAAGGGACTTCACATAAAAAGTTATTATACTAAAAGTTTTTCCGACTTATCTTTGAACAGCAGAGAAACACGACATCAACTTCATAACATTTAAAAAAATTGGTTACTGGAATTCAATCTAGTATCCGATAAAACAAAATTACAAAGAAGTTATTTGAATTGGAGGAAAATAATGATTAGTCCAGACACATTAAGTATAAAGTAACAGAGAAAGTGTGAAGATGATGTGACTGAGGAGAGCGGATGGAAAGAAAGAGGAGAAGAAAACACCGGTGACAGTACAGACCATTTATCTGCTTTACACATCAGAGGATGAACCAGCCCACAGCAGGACCAGGAGCTTGTGTTTTCCTGCCAAAGACAACATACTGCCTCGCTAGCTGGCCTAGACTGCTACCTCTGATAGTACACCACACGGCTGTTATCTTCAGTATTTTCTCTGCCTACCCCCCCTTTTTTTTTTTTCCATGTGTCACTTTCTAGGGTCATAGGAAATTAGTTTTTTCCCTGAGAAACTGTTAGCGCACAGGGAACTTATTCCATGTGTCTGTTTTCTAAAATGATTTATTCACAGTAAACTGCTGGTGTGAGTTTCTTAAAACATGAGTCAGGAGGGAAACATGTTAACAGATCAACAAAAAGTTGATGAAACCAAGTTGCAATATATGAAAAGAGAGATGCGTAACGTAGTCCTTAAAGGGACTGGTGTGTTGCTGGGGTTTTAGAGAAAATAGAGATATTTAACAGCGAGCGAACGCACATTTGTTACTAATATTGCAAAGTGTTTTGTTTTTGATGTTTTCCCTCTGAATTCAGTTACGGCTTAGAGAAGAATGTTTGAGTCTGGAAAAGTGCAGGAAGGTTTGCTTTCTATTTGTATTCACCTTTTTGCTGCCCTCTCTCTCTCTCTCTGGTGAAAAGAAAAAGTTTTAGAACATTAAAGATGAACTTTTCTGCAATAATTTGTCATGTAGGATGATATTACCTATAATACTGTACATATTCATTTGTAGTAACAGTATCTAAGCTTCAGGTCTCCATGTGGGTGGTTTCTATGGCAACAATTCACTGACTTTTAGGTGCCTAGCTGCACTGCTAGGAGACTTGCTTTTAAAGTTCTGCAGGACTGTACTTTTTCACATTTTTAACAAGCCCTCATAGTGTTGGTTATGTACCATTTTTGATTAAAGACATCTGTCTCGCATTATTGTTAAGTTTGTATTGCACTCATAAAGTGAGAGGTGGTTAGTTAGCTGACTGGCTTCTGTTGTGGTGACTGCAAATAACCAGACTGTCAGCAACTCACAGCAAAAAGTAGTTCTGTACTTTTCCCTGTCAAATAAATACAGAGTCACAAAATAACATCAGGAGTGCTCAGATCACAGATGAGACCAAGTCAGTGCTTTGGATCTGAGGTAATATCACAAACTATTTTTACGGTAACTCCCGAAGATGTTGCTCCAATCATGTACAGATATCCACCTGTTTTTATCGAGTGGCAACCTCCATGGCTGAAAAATAAAACCAACACAAGAAGTACCAAAACTGCAGTTCCACTTGAGGCTGGCTACAAAAGGAGTCAACCTCCATAAGCCCCCATGTTAAAAGCCCAACTTTACAGCAGAAATAAACATGTTTACAGTTTAGAGTGTGGTCCATTTGGCTGACAGGTGGTTACAGGTGACTTGTTTGAGTACCCAGGCTTCATTCAGCCCGCCTCAGCTACAGCAATGCACCACATCTTTGCCTATTTTTATCTTTCAGAAGGAGAGGCAAGGCTGCCAAGATGGCAATGGCAAGAGCCACCACACTCTGAGCTTCACAGCGCCTCAGTAACCTACGGGTGACGTCATGGAAACTACGTCTTATACAGTGGTACAGTGGTGAAAAAGTTGATTTACTGACATCACAAAATGCAACAAAGAGCAAAAGGAAACAGACTTGGTGTAAACACCATGATGTGCATGAAGCATGTGACCTAAACTTCCTCATTGTTACACTTGAAGAGGCAAAAAAGAGCTTCAGACAAAAACAGATCTGTTGTTTGTGGTTTGACTGGTCTTCTTTCATTAACATCATCTCATCTCATCTTCCTTTTTTGCGATGATTTAATGGCACCCAACTGAAGAATTACAGTAGCACCAGCAACTGTTTATCTCAGTGTGTCCAACTCGTAATATCTGTGTAACAGTAGTGGATGTTGCAGATTTTCTGGTGATTTTGTTATAATTTGTGGCATATTTGAATGGAAACTTGGATGCAGGGGGTACTATCACAGCAGAGACATAAATAAAACTTTTTTTGTTAATTACAGGACACACACACGAGTCAAAACAAACGTTCATTTTAATAGCAGTTTCAGAGAAACATTTCTCACCTGACACCATGTCGTCCTTCAGTGGTCGGCCCCAGTCCAGGATGATAAATGAGTGGCAGCCCTCCATGGCAACAACGGTGAAGTTATGAGGCTTGTTTTTGGGAGGCTGATTGGCTGCCAGACTGTCCTTCTCTATCAGGTTTTCTAGGACGTCGACCTGAAGATACTCCAGAGCCTCCGTCAAGGAGCAAGGAGCACCTGGGTCCTTCCGGATGTAGTTCACATAGGAGGCTGATGGAAGGAAAAAAGATGGAGAGGTATCAAGTTATTCATTTTAACTAGATAATCTTCTTTATATTTCCATATAATTTCTAATTATTGATTAAAACTCATTGATTTCAAAGGGACAAACTTAAATCGACACTACTGCCACAGCCATTTTTTAAAGGGGGTTGCTCGTGTGACGGTCCTCTATCTTTCCTTTGTTTCCCCTCCTCTGTGTGTTTTTTGTTAGTTTTCAGTGACTGGAAATGCCAGCTGGACCTACAGCTGTGAATACTTCAAATATCCCACAATTCCTAGTCTGACTGGGATTTGGAGGGAACTGCTGGAGCCTGGAGTCGCTCCCACCATCCCAGATGATTGGCCCTCTGCGCAAGCCAAGAGTCTAACACGTGTCAGTATCTACACATCAACACAGTCTGTACAGCTGTGTGGGTTTAGGCTGTTACAAGTTCCTACTGTATGCATATATGCACTCATATGGCTCATGTATTACGCACTCAGACACTCAAATACGTTATCTGTCGTCAAGGTGAGCTGATTTATGCGTCCGTCTGTACACAGAGTGCTTGTAAGGCTTTATTTCTGTACAGCATGCACATGTTTGGGATCATGTACACAGAAGATCCAGATGTTTTGCTTTGCTCATGCTTTCATTTGTAAATGCTTAAAGCGCCTCCCTACAAAGACACACTGTCTTCTGCTTATTCAAAAACCAGATCCAAAAACACTGATGAAAACTGGCGTGTGTGTGAGTCTGACGATCAAATGTTACTGGGAAACAGCATCAGCACAGTTCTCATAATGTCAACTCTAATATCAGTCTAGCACGGCATTAATTAGCATCCAAAAAGTCCAAACATCCTGGTACTCATTTTCTTGTCCAATGTGGCAAACTCCATCCATCTGGATTGCAATGTAGATTCACGCAACTGCTAAGAACTATTAGTTAATATTTTTTGTCCCACGTCTGCCTTGGGCTGGATTCATTCAAACAAAACCATGCCTAATAGATAAAAAGACAAAGGGAAAGTCTCTGTCAGGTACTTCATGCAAAGCATGTCAGTCAACTGGCACCCCGAATAAATAGGAAAGAGGATGTCTTCACTTTGAGCCAAAACAGCTTCTTCTCTGTGCTGAGGTCAGCATCCTTAACTTTTATGATCTCCACTGCTCTTCTCCTTTTGCCTGTTTTTATCTCTGGGATAGTAATAGCTTTCAGATGCCTCCATGAGAGGTGAGTGATCGCAAGAAAGTCATTGTTATCGCTCCACTGTTACCTTTTGGAGCAGATGATACTCATTAATTTTAAAAGATCAATATAAAGGTCAGGTTGAATTTAGAAGCTATTACTCAAGATTTTATTCTTTTTTATTGGATTAGCAACAGGTGCACATTAAAGCTTATAGCACATCCAAAACGATAATCCCTGGGTTCTGATTGGCCAGAATCTGTCAAAAAGTCAGTTTATTGTGGCTCTAAAAGGTGATTTGTCAAGTCTGAAAAAATTACTAATGGGTCTTCCATCATGAAGCTTGGAAGTGCAGCCAGTGTTTCTGGAACTAGAGCAAGTGACAACATCTGGCTGTGAAGTGAGGCCTATGTAGAAGTACCAAAAACTGCAGTTCCTCTTCTTGTCCACTTGAGGCTGGCTACAAAACGAGTCAATCTCCATAAGCCCTCATGTTAAAATATCTAAATTCACAGCAGACATAAAGATATTTACAGCCTGGTACAAAAAACAGTTTTGGTCTCTATAGCTAATTTCCCTGTTCATAACAACTGTACTGTGGGTGAGTTTTTATATAACTCACCTATTCAAATTATATTAAGGCTTAAAGTTATGCATAATTAAGAGCCTGGCAGATTTGATTGACAAGTGGGTGCCGTTACAGGCGGCTTGTTTGAGCTCCAAGGCCTCAAGTCTGCTGATGATTCCGTCTTTGCCAAGTTTGAGACTAGCCAGGAGGCAGAAGAAGCAGAACTACAAACATGGTGGTGGCCAAAGCCACAGATTTTGAGCTTCACAACGTCTCTTCAGAAACCTGAGGGTGAGGTCACGCTGTCCATTCTTTATACTGTCAGTGAACAAGACCCATCTAAGTCACGCTATCTCAGCTACCATTGTTTTAACAATGCGTCTCTTGTAAGTCTCAAGAGAAGGATATTGCTTTTACCTCTCCTTTCCAGCATGAAGGAGAAATTTAGGTGGCTGTGAAACACGCAAAAAAACGCTTCCTATCTGAGGTTTTATAATCCATAAAAGGCTCATTCTAAGGTAACAAAAACATCATGATTTAGATTTATTTTAAGTTGATTACACACTAATGAAAACATAGTTATACATATTATATTCCATTTCTGTCATTTTCTTTAAATAGAGCTGCCTCAGTCTTACTGGACCCTTAATACTTGATAAAAAATGAAAAATTACAAAGCATTATTAACTTAGTGACGTAGTTTTTAGAAGGTTGGACTCAAATAGATGCTGTATTTATGTCTGTCAAGAGAATATCATGGTCTGTTTGTGCAGCTAGATGAGGTGATAGGTTATGAGAGGCCAAAGTAAGCACACAGGAACAGTAAAAATGAAGCAGGGGGGTCGAAGTTTACTGAGATCAAGTCTGGAGACCCTGAACAACGTGTCCTTGGTGAACTTTGTTATTATGATCCAATTGTAGTTGGATTAGAATCAATAACAGAGATACACTTGTTCCCTTTTTCCAAAAAGTGATAAATTCATATATTCATATATGGATTTCACACATCAGCAGTTGAGTGCTTCACTGTGGCACCTTACTGTAGCAGCAATTGAATCTACATTATGATATGGATAAGGTGAAACTTGCTTACAGTAAAGTTTTTGTAGATTTTGACTTTTTTTTTTTTTTGGCTGATCGTTACTATAAAGTCTGACAGGGGTCAGATATTTATGAGGTCTTATTGAAGGAGCCAAGATAGACGTCCAAATGTATTACTCCTCTGTGAAAGCAAAACAGAACTCCCTTCAAACTATCATTATTTACAGCACCGAGGGACCTTCAGCACACACATGCACACCCTCACTAAAAGGGACACAAAAAACATAATACTAAAAGTAAAAAAATAAAAAGAAGATTGATTTAGCAAGAGACACATGGCTCAGGCATGTCAGATTAAGATAATATCATCTTTCCTGGCATGTAGACTAAACGAAACACACATAAACCAATGAAAGAGTACAATGTTCTGCCTCTTGGGATGAGTATTAGCTGAAGGAAGGATTTTTCATCCAACTGGTGAGAGTATTTATTTAATTATATCTGTTATCTTAAGTTCCTTTTAAAAAGCAATCCATCAAGCATAATGGGAACATAATGTTAAACCTAAAATCTAAATTTAGAGCTACAGCTACTTTTGACTTTGGAAGACAAACCAACAGAAAAGCTTTAGTGTATGTCTGTCTGAGGGGGGTAAAAAGAGTTCAAACACGTGTCCCAGAAATCCCCGAATCCTAGAGCTGCACAACAAACTCCAGAAGGGATTACATTAAATTGTACAAGTGGAGGCCATTAAGATATCCATGAGCATACACACTTATTTCTCTCTTTGTGTACCTGTAAATCGCTTCTTCCCGCTGAGGTCAAACTCTGATGAAGGGCCTTTGTTTAAGGGCTTGGTCTCCCGCTGTGGAGTCGTGATCTCTGTGGTGGTGGTGGTGGAGGCAGTTGTTGTAGTTGTGGTGGTGGTGGTGGTGGTAGTGGTGGTTGTAGGTGGCAGGGTGGTCTGGATAATAAGCTCATCTGGCAATAGCACATGTCAGTGAGCTTTTAATTCAAACAGATTTTGATTGTTTACATCCTAACTCAATCACATGCTGCTTTGTTTCATTAATCCTTTATAATTGGCACCATGGTCTGCGTAATGTGAGTGTCAAACTGATTTAATTAATTGTGGGCAGATGTGTGAGTTCCCTTTGAAATTAACCGCTTTTCCTCGATCACCCAAAGCTGTATTCTTATGTAATGTTTTGCTTCCCATATTTTCCCTGTGAGGGGAGCTTGAAAACAACAACTATTTCACAAGTTTCCAAGGCTGTGAAATGTGAAGGGATTCAGTGGATGAAATTCAGTTAGCTCCTTTCTCTTTCATCACTGTTTTTTTTCCTGTGCCGCATCAGTGAACCTTGGCATTACATCATGGTCCACATACACATGCAATCAGCTTTGAGCCATGGCAGGGAAATGAAATAAGAAAATATTGTAACGCTCAGTGTGTCCTATTTCTAGCAAAACCCAAAGAGGAGAGAAAATATCAAATTCTGCTCACATGCAACAGAATCCTTGAGAGATCCAAACACCTGTAGTGACATTACACAGTGCAAACCCTCACATCAACCAAGCTGCTGCACTTTTCCATTCAGCTAGTGTTTGGCTGAAGCCAGGGTTCATCTATTATATTACAGAGCAACGTTAATAACAGCAAATACATTGCATCAAACCATAAGCCAGGACATTCTCTTGAGCTTAGTAATGCCGTTCACATGCACTATGGGTCAAGTCTATGGAATAAAAGTTATTAAAAACAGCCCATAAAGTAAAATCCCAGCAATGAACGTACAAAAAGAGAAACAAAATAAAGACCACGGGAAAGGCAACAAGGAAGAGACGAAAGAGCTAGCGAACAGATTCACTGACAGATAAACAGACAAACAAACAGTACAGTTCACAGTCAACAAATGAGCATAAAGTGCAGTTTAGTCCATCCCAGCCCAATGGTAGTAGGTCGGTTTCGAAGCCAGGCTCAGCCAATACCTTTCTCAAGACCTAAAGCATCAGGCATGTGGTCCGTTTCCATTCCTGAGGATTCCTCTGTCAAGGAAGTAAAACAAGCTGTAGTATCAATCTCAAATGACCATATACACATAAATAGACATAAACACCCACACATCCACATAGACAAACCTATTTTAACACATACTTTTGGTACAAGCACTAATACAAATGTTGACACTTAAGTAACACTGGTCAGGCATCAGTCAACATAAGTGTGTTATGAGTGAGTGAAAAAGTGTCTCTACTGAGTTTGCTGGGCGTGTTTGAGGTTGTATGTTATCTTGTGTTTGTTTGTATGTTATCATGTAAACTAATGATAGCTTACTTGAAGTGTGTAGGATTTAGTGGCATCTAGCGGTGTAGTTGTACATCACCCTATCCTTCTTAGCATGACGGAGAAATTATGGCATCCACGAAACATGTACAAATCAGGAAAGGCTATCTAGACGCAGTGGTTCAACATGGTGGGCTGTGAAATAAAGCCTGTGCGGAAGTGCCAAAAACTGCAATTCCCCGAGCGGCCATTTGAGGCTGGCTACAGAACAAGTCAATCTCCATAAGCACCCATGTTAAAATATCCAACTTCACAGCAGAAAAAAACATGTTTACAGCCCGGTTCAAAAAACAGTTTTGGTCTCTATAGCTAATATCCCCGTTCATGACAACTGTACTGAGGGTGAATTTTTAATTAACAGCATGGTTGCTTTGACAGGTAGGTGATGTTACAGATGATTTGTTTGAGCAGCCAGGCATCATTTGGCCCGCCATGATCCACATCTTAGAGGAGTAAGAGGCGGCCAGAGCCACATATTCTGAGCTTCAAAGTGATGCTCCAGAAACCTACAAGTGACATCAAGTATATGCTGTCCATTTTTTGTACATTCAGTTGGTAGACTCCATGGAAGAGCATTAAAGGTATAAAATGCTCATTCTAAGATAACAAAAGTATAACAATTCTTTTTGAAATGGAGCCACCTAAGTCTCACATACTGGATCTTTATTTACCTAATTATGACTTCTATTTTGTTCAATGCAAATCTACAACTGTAATCCTATAGATTTAGTTTAGTTCAATTGTTTTCAAATTCTCCAGCATATGTGCTGTAATAACTAAAATATCCTTTCTTTGGGTGTTTATGCATGTAAGTATGTTTTATCCATTGTCTTTGTGTGATAACATTAATGACAGTGTGCAAATGACAGCATGTTGTGCATTTAAACCAGCAGTACTCTGACCATAGCCAGCCCCCAGATGTGGAGACCCACATGTGGTTCCTGTGGTCGCACATAGACATACACATCTACACACACACATACACACACATAATGACCAGATCACACAGTTAAGACACACACAGTTATAGAGTTATAGGACTCTGTGGGTACAGACAGGAAACACTCGTTGCCTTGGCCTAGATGGATATGACAACCAACACAACTGAGAGATTTAGTGAAGTCATACTTATTTATGTTCACTCTTCTGGCTCTAAAACGCTTCACTGAACAGCAGTATTGCTAAATTGGAGTGCTGCAGTTTGTTTTATTCCTGGAACATAAATCTGTACTTAAATCAATCTTTTAAAATGCTATCTGCATTGTGTTATGATAAATTTTAAGTACTTACGTCCTTCTCAAGAAAGACTTACCTTCTGGATAACAGTCCAATATTCCCTCTGAGTCCAGCATTGGATATCCATATTCATCAGTTTTGGAGAAGGTTCCAGGTGGACAGGTTGGGTACGGCAGCATTGTGGTAGAGTCCTCTATATACCAATCAATCGTGGTGGGTTCAGGTGTGGTGGTAGGAGCCATGGTAGTGGTGGTGGTGGTGGTGGTGGTGGTGGGAGTGGTGGTCCTGGAGCGAGAAACGTCCAAGCCAAGTAGAGGCTTTCCTCCAACCATGAGGACCTTGTCTTTGGGGTTGACCACAGGCCGGCTATCTCTGCCATGGCCAAACAGAGCCATACCTTCCTCGTTTACCAGGGGAGTCCCCATGCGGTCTGGTGGTCAATGGAGCGAGGAGCAAAAAGAGAAGAAACAGAATATTTATGGCTTTGTCTTAAGTCGTAAGTTAATAATAAATTGTTTTTCATACATGGTCAAGCTTTACATGTATATGATGTATGTTTAAATGCCATATAAGATTGACTGAAGAATATTACCGAAAATCGTGCGTCCATCCTCTCCAAGCACCACTCTCTTGGGTTTGCCCTGGGAGTCCTGGAGAACTTGTCCATCCTGGTTCATAAGAACTCCCCGCTCCAAGTCTACCACCTGGAGACACAAAATATGTATACAACTATATATAGAGATAAAATGTCAACTATTCATCCCTCATCCTGTCAAATTTAGTCATATTCCTAACACTTACAATGGCAACAACTGATCTGTAGCATTTCAAAGAAGAATCAAAAGTTGAAGCATGAAAGGTCAACATTTTGGGAAATCCATTTATGTGCTTGCTTGTTAAATTAGAAAACTGATACCAAACAAGCATACTAACAACATGTTGTGATCTTATTCGGAGTTATGAGCCAGAGTATTTCTTGGACAGGCATAGTCACTTCCTGGAGTCTTGTCATCACTGTGTGTCTATCAGCAGGGACAGAGCAAGGCCAGCTGTTTCCCTTTATTTCCTGTATTTAGACTAAGCTCAGCTAACCAGAGTGGTACTAATCTTGTCATCGAACACTGGTAAGAAAGCAGATGAGCATATTTCCCAGAAAGTTTAATATGTATTGCAGAAGGTTTAGCTCAGACTCATCTCAGCACAAGATTACAACTATGGTACAATCACTATATTTAACAGTTACCCATTTGGTTCCATCTGGTCCAGTGATATACCTCTGACCAACGGCCTTGCTAGTTCCTTGAGAGGGCGAGGACTCTTTCTCATTTGTTGCTGTCAGGTTGGGTCGTCCATTTTTACCTAATGATTATATGATTTAAGCAGAGTCATTTAACTGATTGGTAACTTTATGATTTACTGATAACAGTCTCATACATCTATATCACCATCATTAAGCTTTTTGCTCAAGCAAATCCTTGCACATTTTGCGTGTTACAGTAGCTGGATGTGACAACTTTTATTCACATGCACTTTACTAATGGACTTTACCATTTCCATTGACAGGCTTGAGTTGTCCTCCATTAATAGGCTTTCCTCTGAGGATGGGATAGCGAGGCCTACCACCCATACCCCTAAAGCTGTCTCTAGATGGAGATGAAGATGCTGAGGATGTAGATTGGGAGTTGCCCCCAATTAATCCTCCTGTCTTTGTCACAGTAGTGCCACTGCCAACGTCACGATCTGAGGTCAAAACTGGCTGGGGCAACTTTGAGGAAGAAGAGGTATCAGGTGATGATAGGGATGAATCAGATGTTGAAGAACCTTGTCTTGAGTTCTGTACTGGCTGTGGTCTGATAGGAGTTCTAGATCCACCAAACTGCCTGTTAGCCAGCAGAGGAGAGCGTCCCCTCCCATTCACTCCTGCACCAGGACGGCGATGTGTTGGAGTGACTCCAGATGGTGAGCCAGATCTTGTCCTAGAAGAAGTATCCACACTTTGATTGTCCTCTACATTTCTGTGAGGGTCAGTTGAAGTTACAGTAGGATTTTTTTGAGCAGCTGTGGGGTCTGCAAATTTATCATTTTTTCCACTGATATCTCCACTCCTCTCATTGAGAGATTCCTTATTGTAATCATTATCATTGTCATTAGAGGTTCCTCTAAGTATGGGCTCCCTTGAGTCTCCGTGTCCACGATTCAAAGAGGAAGATGATGAAGATGAAGAGGTAGTTGGGTTTCTAGAGTCACTGGATGCTGTATTTTTATTAGTCAAAGAAGGCTTAACTGAACTAACCCCTACCCCATTCTTTAGTGAGTCAAGAGTGGAAGGGTTTCTCAGATCTTCACTAGTCTCCTGTATCCTGGACACTCCTGCAGCACCTGTGGCACCTGAAACCCTGGTGGGTGTTCCCCTTAAGATAGGTGTGCCAGCCCCAATGGAGGATGAAGTCCTGGTCAAGGGAGTTCTACTATCCTGCCTGGTAGATGACGCTCTTGTCCCTGTACCAAACCTACCTGGGTAACGACTAGCTAGCCAAGGGAATCTTTCAACCAATGAGGGGCTAATTCTTGTACGTGAAACCACCGTTTTTCCATTATTGCTTTTCTCCTTTCCTTCTTCCTCCCTTTTCTCCTCCTCTGTATGTTGTGGGGTAGAGCTTAAAGTAGGTTCTTCATTTTTGGTTACTTCTGCATCTGTATTTTTCTGATACCTATTATCATTTCCCTCTCTGACTGCTGTGTCCTGCTCAGGTGATGTGTGTGAACTCTGTGTGTTGCGTGAACTTGCAGAGTCATGAGATCCTCTGTGTGAAGTTGACCGAGAAGAGCCTGATAAGTCTATGTTTGACGGGTGGTTTGAGCTGCTCTGTGAAGTGGATGGATTGGTGCCTGAGTTCTGTAGAGTTGTAGAGCCTTGAGACCTAGACTCTGATGTGGATTGTGATTTGTCATAATTATATGGATCTGATGTTGCCTGGTTATGGGTTCCACTTTGTGAAGTGGATCTGGATGTTGCTGAATTTAAAGTTTGTGATGTTCTGTGGTTTTGAGTCCTGTCTGGTAAAGTAGACTGTGATGTTGCTGAAGTACGAGTGTTTGATGTTGCTTGGTTTTGAGTTCTGCTTGGTAAGTTCGACTGTGAGACAATGGCAGGTTTGTAACCATTGAGCATTCGAGTTGAATTCCCCCTAGACAAAATACCTGGATATCTTCGACTGTAACCATATCTAGAACCAAACCCAGTCCCATTAGTGCGCGCTGCTAAAGTCAAACCTCTACCCATAGATACAGGCTCTGTCTGCTGTGAATTGCTCTCTTTTACAACTGCAGTGGAGGGTTTTGCATGTGTTATGCTGGGCTTATCGTAGCTGTTTTTGCTCTCTGGATATGTGGAAGCTACATAGTCTTTTCTACTGGCTGCTGACTCTTGAACACGTGAGGAGGGAGATAATGAGGTTGAAGAAGGTGAGGATGATGAGGATGAAGAAGATGTAGAGGAACCAGAAGATGAGGAGGATGAAGTAGAGGAAGAAGAAGAGGACCTAGAGGATGAGGAAGAAGAGGAGCCAGAAGATGAAGTAGAAGAAGAAGAGGAGCCAGAAGATGGAGGAAAAGAAGAAGAGGAGCCAGAAGATGAAGTAGAAGAAGAAGAGGAGCCAGAAGATGAAGTAGAGGAAGAAGAGGAGCCAGAAGATGAAGTAGAAGAAGAAGAGGAGTCAGAAGATGATGAGGAGGAACCAGTCTTAGGTTTCTGATGGACCCTGATCTTAATGGGTCTTCTAGGTGGTGGTTTGGGATGAGACGGTTTAGTTGGAGAGGGTGTCAGAACTTTGAGGCTGGGGGTCTCGGTAGTCAAGGGCTCTTCGGGGGAAACATTGTTGTCTGGTTCTGTTGTCTCTGGTACAGCCTCCATGGTTGTTGTCTCTTCTACTGGTGGTGGTGTTGTGGGTATGTTCTCCTCCTCTTCCTCCTCTTCTCTAGCTTGAACTTTTCCTCTGTTCCCTGTATTCCTGACTGAACCCCTTACAGCAGAGAAGATGCTGTGATAGGAGCGTGTTTGAGAAAGGGGCCGTACACGCCTGTTGACAGCAGGACGTGGCTGAGAAGGTGTTGTTGGTTCTTCTGGCTCCTCTGTTGGCTCGTTGTCAGATTCATCATGGTCGGTATCCTGTTTGGAAGGAGTATGGCTAGTCCTGCGGCTGGTTTTTGACGATGAGGCACTGCTGCTGGCTGGCAGTAGACAGAAAATAGTTACAAATTAAGGATGAATCAAAATCTTCAGGCCTTCATGCACACACATACTGTATATAGTCAAATATGCTTACATCCTGGCATGACAACACTTAAGACTTTGCTCTGTGGTCCTTGTCCTCTCCTGTTGGTAGCTCTGATCTTGAAGATGTACCGATCTCCCGGTGTGAGGCCATCTATGGTGGCTGAGGTGGTGCTGCCACGGTGAGTAACACTTTTCATACCAAATGGCTTCATAGCAGGGGCGTATGAAAGGATGTACTCTATTTGGGGATAGAGGCCCACAAGTTAACACCAAAGACTTGTTAGCAAAAGTGAATTTATTTCAATCGTCCTGGCCTGACCTCTTATCCTTCCATTGGGTTCTTCAGGTGGAT
The DNA here is from genome assembly GCF_000972845.2 of Larimichthys crocea. Taxonomy (NCBI): domain Eukaryota; kingdom Metazoa; phylum Chordata; class Actinopteri; family Sciaenidae; genus Larimichthys; species Larimichthys crocea. Next base: position 8,549,309 of record NC_040021.1, read on the forward strand.
CCCATGTTGCAATGACAGCAGTTCCTTTCCCGCGTAGTGGCTTGACCTCAAAGTTTTCTGGTGGCCCAGATGGCGCTAGAGCAAGTGAGGAGAACAGAAGTCAATGAAAAGACAGCAGTGAAAAGAGGAGAAGCAGGACAGAAACCAGAAGCAGCATGAAGGGAGCGGGGTGAGGAAATTGCTACTTAAAGCGTGTAAAAACAGTGAGGACATTTGTGCCAGGAGGCCTCAACTGAGGAAAGTTCTGCTGCCATACATTGTCAGGAACCTCCCCTTGAGATCATGTATGGAACTGCAGATGGAAATCTTAGCTGTGAGCCAGGCAGTAAATGCTGACATTACAATGAACTGGAGCTCAGGAGCTGCTATGACATGGTATAAAAGTTGCAATCATGACAGAGCTGCAGCCAAAGCTCGAATCAAATATCAAATGGGAATAAAAGGCAGTGAACGTGATGAAGTGTGATATGAGGAAATGAGAAGAAAAGGGCTAACAGACATGGTTATGTAAGACTGAATTCTTTCTTCTTTGGCACTATGTAGCTCCTGAAAAAGAAATCAGCTCACTTTTCATGGTGATATTCTATATTCTCAGCAAGCAGTGACTGTGCATACCTGACTCGGGGGTCCTCTGGAAGACGGAGACGCTCCACTTCCCTTGTTTTTCTCTCTGAGAGATCCTGACAGAAAACTCATACATGCTGTCAGCAGACAGGTTGTCTATCATCATTCTCCTCTGGTTGTTGTCCTTGTACTCCCAGCGTGCTGACTCACCCTTTTCCCTGTATCTAATTGTGTAGGATCTGGGTTAAGAGAGACGAGAGGTGGTTTTACTCCAGAGGAAAAGGTCAGAGTGACATCATACTTATAGTCTTTCTTTCTCTTGAACAGATTCCTACCTGGGTTCATCAGGGTCGACCTTCCCCATTTCAACAGCAGGGTCAACCCAGGAGATGAGGACTGATTGAGGAGACATGACCCTGACACTGATGTCCCGGGCCTCATACACCGGTGGCTCTGGACAACACACAAAGACACACACACAAAGACGTAGAGACAACAATGTCTAGCTCCAAACCTCAAAGATCTGGCTGGCATGACTTTATAACTAACTGTGTTTATTGATGAGCTATTATGAGACAGAAGCCCTAAGCGGTCATGCATTCACATTTTATTTCATTTGTTTTCTCAAGATAACATGTTAGTTTTATTTGTTTTCCCGAGATAACGACAGAAATCATTTGAGACCTCAAGATAATGAATCAAAGGTGATAGGCCTGAGAGCTCTGTCACGTGACGTCATCCCGTGTTGACCTGATGGATGTTAAGCAATGATAAATATACAGTACTCCTGCTTCTCTGATGGTAGGGACGACATCTCCTATGTGCTGCTCGACCACGGTCTGGCAGCCGAGCAGGAAAGGCTAACTCTGGAAAACAAAGTCTTGTTGTCTTGAGATCTTGAGAAAACAAATGATATTAACTTGTTATCATAAGAAAACAGAGGAAATAAAATGTATGAATGCATGACCGCTTAGGGCTTCTGTAGTTTACAATGCAAAGAAAGACAGAGTTAAGTGATTCTCCATAAACCTGCAGGTACCTGGTGTGGTTGTTTTGGTTGCAACTGCTCTGTTGGACGGTGAGCTCTGCCCCGTGGATTTCTGTGCCTGCAGTGACACCACATGAACGGACTCAGATGCTATGAATAGAAAGGGATACCAGGCACGGCCAGGGTTTACACTATGGACACTAAAGATAGTACAAACAAAATTTAGCTAATTGTCATTTAAAAAAAATGTCTTTTCAGCATCATATTGAACCAGAATTTTAATTGTTGGCCTTTTAATCTGGTGGTTAAGAGTGTAAAATGTGGGTCCTCTTACTTAGTTTTTGTGCGCGTCGGTTTCTCTGGTCAGACTGAGGCTTGGTGTGGTGTTGGCGTCTCCTTTCCAGTAGTGGTGTCCCTGCCAAAACTCTCTCAGGCTGCCTGGGACCTGATGAGGACTGAGGCGCTCTCCTATGTGTCCTGGTGTTAGACACGCCCAATGGACGAGCTGTTCTGTCCACCCTGGTGGCCCGCTGTACAGACGGCTGATTTCTGGCAACAATTTGCGGAGGCCTGACTGGACCTGTTGGTGGATGATAAGAGTCAAGAGTTCACCGGAGTTCATTTTACCTCCGTGACCCTCCATAGTTCATTCATAATCTGTGCTCCGTGATGAATTTGCCTTTGGGGCTTTGTTGAGAGTAATTGCCAAGGAACATCATTGAACAAAATTGCTCCACTCCAAACACATCCTCTCAGTGATAAACACATAATTACACGACACTTTAAGGCAACAGTGACAGTAAACATACCCAGTTGTCACAAAAGGGACAAGCACCACATCCGATATCATCTGGTCCAACTTCTGGTGTTCTGCTTCCTGCTTTAATCCCACCCTATCTTGGACAACGACTCAGACATTGACTCAGACAGCCAGACAATCCCCCTCATCTTGGCTGCAGTGTTGAGCGATAGCGTTGGCTATATAACAAAAAAACTCCTCAGTTCCCTCCCACTCTTTCTTCTGTCTTCTTTCTTTTCTCTATCCCTCGTTTCTCGTAATCACTTTCAGATGAGAAAAGATCTACGCTGTTTCCCATCAGGACAGCTACATGCACAGCTGGGTGAGTACTGAAAAGTCAGCTGGTCCGCTGTGATGTAGGGTTTCCCCGTCCAACAAACAGGTAGGGTAGGCCAACTCTGAATTGTCTTCCAAGAAAGGCCATCACACCCCCCAAAAAAACTTCCTTTAGCTATGACTTTTAGTTTTACAGATAGGCTTCCACCATGACATTGTACATGTGGTGAAAAACAAGATGAGGCAAAAAGGAGTTTAAATGCACACCAGAAAAGCTCCCAAGAAGAAAGAGGAAGTTTGTGTCAGCAAGTATTGGAGACTTGGAGCTCTCCATTCGTGTCTTTGAGTCTCTCTGTCTCTATCCTTCCTCGTGTCCTGCCAGCACAGCTGAGTAAACCTCTGTATCAAGACAATTGGCTGTTTAGTAATGAAACAACGCTCTCGCTCCAATGTTGCGTTCCCTCTCAACTTTTCCTGTTTCTCTCCAAGTTTCTGCTGCACCTGTACGAGTTTATTGGGTAATCTGTTCTATATGTTCCTCTTGTCTTTTGGCCAACGTTAAATTAAACCGTCTGTAGCTGTTTCTATGTCTGTTGCTTGTTTTAATCTCATTTGCTATAAATCACACATTTACTGTCGACAGCTGCTCCGGTTGTTTGCTTGTTAGCACGCTGTGTGAAATCTGCTATACATGCATGCTTGTTTCTGCAACATTCAAACGCTCAAATGTGACACTGATTTCAAATGGCAATATATTCACACTGTGTCTGCTTCAGTATCTGTCAAAGTTACTGTACGGTACCACTGTGAAAACAGTCTGTCACAGTCTGCTCTGAATTACACACAACAATAACATATTGATGGTGAATATGATACAGTCTGTTATGTTTTTAGTGCGATTTTTCAGACATTTTTGACATCTAGTGAGGCAGCACTTTCAAGAATAACACTAATATGAGCCAATCCTCTGTCTCATACCCACTGTACCTGTTTGATCTCCTCATACTTTGCTGATTTTTAAAAAAACAAAAAACATTTGGTTTTAATCAGCCTACTTCTTCTTTTTCTTATTTTCTTCTTCCTCTTTTCTCTCTCTCTCTCTCTCTCTCTGGAAAACTGTCACAGTGCATACTTTGGCCTGGGTCACCACACCACGGACCACTAAACCATTGACTCCACAATGCTCTCACTGCCAGATCCTTTCTGTCTTTTCCTGGAAGCTCGATGGTCCGAGGTGCTATGAGGCTGGCCTCCAGACAGACACACATACCACTGCTAGAGCGGGAGACCCACCTCAGTGTTCAGACTAATGCTGAAGAATGTCACTGTTGTGTTCTCACTCCCTCCTTTTAAGAACGCTTTTATCCACCGTCTCCGACATTTCACCACCTCCAAAAGCAAATCTAAACTTTGCAACCCTAAATTGGTAAGTTTGGGTCTCACGGTGGAGTAAATTGCTTAGTTTAGCCACGGTTTAATTTATACAAACAATTCCCAGTTGTTGAGTTTTCCTGGAGGCAGAGATAATCAATTTTAGCCTCCACTACAGAGACAAAGTTAGCTGACTGACAAAAAAGAAAAGAAAAGGGAAAGACACAAGCCCAGTCACAATATGAAACTACAACACCAATGCCAATGCTTTTATTCATTCACTGAACTTGACAACTTGTCAGTTGGCAGTTGGGAGTGTATAATATCATACTGCTGCTGCATATGAATATGCAATATATTTATTTTTTTGGCCTTTTATGATAGTACAGCTAAAGATAGACAGGAGGCAGAGAGAGGGGGAATGACACGCAGTAAAGGGCCATCCGATGCGGGATTAGAACCGGACAGAGGCCTCTACACACGGGGCGGCCGCTTAACCCACTACGCTACCGACCGCCCCATGAATATGCAATATTAAAATGTCTTCTCTGTTATGTTGTTCTTCTAAGCTTTTTCAATTTGCAACAAGTTTTCTAGCTTTACAATTCTTTTTAAATGCTATTGTTTGGATTTTGTTCACTATAATTAATCGTCAAAATTGTTGTATGTTGTTGTTCATTGTTCATATCCAAAAAACTCTCAGGTAGCTAGATAAGCTAATCATTTTAGCCTGAACTAAAAACAAAAAAAAGTTAACTGACAAACACAAATGGCAAAATATGTTCAACAGTGCAATGTCTCCATTTATTCTTTGTCTTCATTTATTCATTATCTTACAATGCCATCCGCTATTATTGTTCAAATAAATTGTTGTTTGTTAACTATGGGCTAATTTGGTTACCTAAAAGATAACTTGAGTTATCAGTTACTAATGTTTAGCATTTTTGCTTGGCTAATGGACATTGGGCTAATTGGTAGAATTGTATTGTATTGTTGTTGTGTATCTTTTATTTATAAAAAAAAACAACAACAGAGGAAGATATAATAGTCAAAATATGAATATAAAACATGAATGCCATGCATGTTTTTGTTGTTGTCATTCGATTAGCTTACCAAGCTATTACCTACTGATTTGTAATGAACCGTAATGTTACGTTACTATACTGCTAACGTAACATTACGGTTGTTAGCACATGACATGTGGTGTCTACTTTTGCCTCTTCCTTTTTAATGGGCTTAACACTAGGATTACGTTGCCAGAAACACAGTGGCTTCTTTGGCTCCATTCACTGAGGTTAAGCTCAACAAATATGATTAGCTGTGTCTCCAGAGCAGCTCTGCCTCAAACAAATAAAACGGAAACTCCAGAGCAGCGTGGTGGTTCGGTGGTTAGCACTGTCGCCTCATAGGAAGAAGGTCCTGGGTTCAATTGCTGGTCCTGATCCTTTCAGAATGGAATGTGAATGGGTTTTCTCCATGCTCCCTGCCACAGCACGAAGACATGCCAAGTCAAGTGGTTTATAGAGACTAAATTGTCCCCAGGGCACAGTTTAAACACAAAAGTGCACGTGTCTATTTTTGTTTGCCCTGCGGTAGACTAGTGAGTGTTTACATGACATATGTTTGGATGTCCAAATGGCGCATGACTCTGCACAGAAATAAATACATAATGAAAATGTAATTTACTAGTCTGGTCTAAGTCTGGTCTTGTCCGATCAGTTAAAAACTGTTGACTGTAACAGTCATTTGCTGCACGAAGAGGGACTGAAAGACTGGTCAAGAGGTCCAGCTCTGTCCTGGACTGCCCCCTAGACAGAGGAAGAGGGGGAGTTAGCAGAGGCCCTAATCGGCATCTTCAACAACAGACATGCTGGTCCCACCATGAAGGAGCACTACCACAGGTCCTTTATTACAACAGACTCTTTAACACCAGCATGACTTCATGACTTTATCCTATAGATTAATTATTAAAGGTCCAGTGTGTAAGATTCAGTTGCATCTCCTCACATCACCCATTCATTACAGTCTGTCTTAATTGATCTTATCTAAATTTATCTTATGTTATTCAATTTACAATTTAGTTCAGAAAAGCCTGGAATATGCCCATCACCAAGTGTCAAATCTGTGGCTCAGGAGGTAGAGTGGGTCGTCCACTAATGAGATGATCGGCGGTTCGAGCCCCATTAATCCCCCAGCTCTGCCTGTGTCCTTGGGCAAGATACTGAACCCCAAATTGCTCCCTGTAAGTTGCTTTGGATAAAAGCGTCAGCCAAATGTGAAACACATTTGAAAGTCTGAAAAACAGCAAATGTGAACCCTGTTAATTAATTATTCATTGTTTAAAATTGTTGGCGGTTAACTATGTATCACGTCACCGATCAATTAATTGATTGTGTGCTCATAAATACATCCCCAGGCTACACTTTCATCACTCACTTCTCAAATTTCCTTTAATTTTACAGTCTGCTGAAAGCAGTGGCAGGCAAATATGTGATAATTAATGTGGTGTAGTGTTTAAAGGCAACAAAAACTCCATGTTAAATCTGGATCACCTGCAAGAAAAATATCTTACTAAATAAATGGGAACCTATGAGTCAGAGACAAGTGAATGTTTTCCCCAACATTGATCCCGTAGAGACAGAACAACTGAGGGAAGGGAAAAGTAGCCCAGAGACATAGCACTGTGTGAATCATCCTCGCATTAGATTTGGCGATTCTTTTTATATCCATGTTGACAGCAGATCATTTCTGAAAATCGCTTTTAATGGGTTTAACCAGATACTTTTACACGCTCTTAACTGAGACATACCACTCTCATGCGCTGTTGGTAAAGATACCATGAGATCAGGTTTACCTGCTGATGAGTTGCTGACAGGTGCACCGCCCAACACTGCAAAGCCATCCAGGTTAACCCATTCTGGGTCTACAAAAGAATGACGACACAGGATATCAGCAAATTATGTACATTTTAAAAGAAACTTCTACCTTTCTACTAGATGACATGACATGTTCAAGAGGACATTTTTACATGAGTATCATTTAAGTTTTTCCCGGCAACCTCTGTTGTTTACATGAGTATCATTTAAGTTTTTCCCGGCAACCTCTGTTGACACTGTGATTCCTCAAACATCCACGTTAAAATGTAGAACTTCACAGCAGAAATAAACATGTTTACAGCCTGGTACAAAAAACTGTTTTGGTCTCTATAGCAAATTTATAGAACACACCTGTTCAAATTATATTAAGCTTAAAATTATGCATAATTAACAGCATGGCCGCTGATTGACAGGTAGGTGGCGTTACAGATGGCTTGTTTGAGGACCCAGGCATCATTCAGCCCACTTGAGGTCCACCAATGATCCACGTCTTTGCCGAATTTTAGATTAGCAGCAGGACTACCAACATGGTAGCGACCAGAGTCACAGATTCTGAGCTTCAAAACGGCTCTTCAGAAACCTGTGGGTGACGTTGCGGTTACGCTGACCATTCTTTATACTGTCAATAGTTTTCTTCTGATCAGTGAGAAATGTGGGTGTCTTCTCTCAGTCTCCCCCTTCTCCTTTACTCTCCATCTCCCTGTGAATAAGTCCTTCCTCCATCTTTGTTGTTTTAACAGCAGCTGGCCAGACACATTAATGATGTGGAAGCAAACAGCATGGTGTTATTTATGACAAGTGATGCTCCTCTCATGCTGCTGGGGGAACAACACATGATCTGCAAGGAATTTTCTGGAAAGTCAACGCTGAGACACTGCTTGGTTGCCAGAGATTTATGGCGTACTGCACCGGAGCACAAGGCCGACGCCACAACGCACACGAGTGGACACACACACACATAAAAACTGTCTATAGATACATGTTTGACACAGCATACAAGACAATGCATGACTTCAACACATGGCACCGCCCTATCCTCCACCACAATCACCACAAAACACACACATGTTGCACACACACACACACACACACACACACACAACAAGTGACCACAACACAGGAGACTGGGTTATAGGAGCTGGGCTGGGTTTGGATGTGGAAAAGAAGGGTTGGCTGCAGACTTTGAGCCGCTGATGAAGTATGACTGTAAGAAGCCAAGGACAGAGGAAAATGGAATAATGACAAAAGCAGGCTAGACTGTGTCAACACAGCACACTGTATGTGTATAGAAACATAAAGACCTGTCTTATGTTTTACAAGGCTGGATAAGGAATGACCAAAAAAGATGTTAAAAACCTAAAAATAATCTAAAACCTAAAATAACTGCTTAGCCTGGATGATGATCGCGGCTCACGCACACCACCACCGACTCTCCCAGTGCTCTCTGGCTTTCTTTCTGGCAAACTTGGATGTCAGTACATCCAGTGATGAACTAATCCACTGGTAAAAATCAATCATACACGAACTCACATATGAGGGCTTACACCTCACCTCCTGGCGTCTCTGCTTTGTACACAGCTTTGCTCATCCCCCTCCTCATTCTTGGCACTTGAGCCTTGAGAAAGTGCAGAACTGCAGGATCTGAAAGCTCGCTCCATGGTTTAAGCCAAACTTCTTGCACTCCGTACATTTATTTTCCTTTGAATTACTTTTTTTAAATATCCAGCTCCCTCAGAAATAAACTCATTAACTCCAACATCACTCAATCCCATCAGAAACTCATCTGAACGTCTCACATCCTCGTCTCTTTCTAAACTTTCTCTCTGTTTCTGCCTTACCTACATCCTCCAGTAGATGAGAGCGACTGTCCTTTCCCACTTTAGGGAAGCGGTGAGACTTTGGGGGTTTGCTGGAGCTGATGACGCGGTCCACAGGTCTTCCATCCAGATGGATAGAAGGCTCCCAGCTCTCCCTCAGGCCCTTGTCCACAGCTGTCTGTTTCCCATTGTTTGACCGCAGGGGCTTCTCTGCTGCAAAACAAATGACGTCAAGATAAATTGTGTCTTTAGTTTATTTTAATAAACTTCTTCATATTATTGCAAAGGCCTGTTGCCTCTACACATTGTGGCAGTATGTCGGCCTACTACACTACATTTACTCTGTATGTATTACACTTGGCATTTAAAGCAACTCTGATTCTTAAATGTAAGATGGCTCTGAAAATTACAAACTATTGATTGATGGTTAAAGAAATAGGAGGATATGCTTGGATGCTAAAGGCTGAGGACAAGAAGTAATCTTAAGTCTCCCTCTTGGCTAGATTTGTTCAAAACAAAACAAAGAAAATAGTAACCACCACTTTGTTTTGGATAGCAACTAGCAACTCTTTGCTCTTTTTTTGGTTTGCTAGATTAATGCAAAGTAGGGCGGACAGCACAATTATCCAACAAGCCAAAATTACACCCAGATAATAAAGTAAAGTGTTGAGTGTGCATCTATCACAACAAGAAATTGTGGATTCAGTTTGCATGGAAGAAAAAAACATCTCAGAGGAGATTAATAATCAAATATAATAATGGCCTCTTGTCTGAGAGCTTGCATGGATGCTGACACCTCAGCTGACTGAATGTAAAAAGTTAGACACAAGAAAATATTTGAATTAATTTGCAGTATTCTAGTAAAATGTTGACCATGTTTATCAAATGGCTCTTTGAGGGAGCGCTCGCCTGGAAGAAGCAGTTAATAACAATGTTATTAACTAATAACATACATGAATATTTAATCTTAGGTAAATCAGCAATACCAAAAATACCACAAAGTATGGCAGATTATAATGTCAGTGCTGTACACCAGCATGAATATGATGAATGAGCCAATGATACTGAAGCATGTATGAAAAAGATGATTGAAGACAAATCCAATTTTACAGCTCAGCCTAAACTAACAAGTTCAGTTATGGTGAACATGTTAGCAACAAGCAGCAAGCTCCATGGCTGTCAAGTAAAGTGCCAAAAACTACATTTCCCGCGAACAGCCACTTGAGGCTCAGTTTTCAGTCTCCACCGGCTCCTGAAGGAAATATCTGTCACTTGTGAAATGTTGTGTTACTTTGACCAGCTGTTGGCCAACTTGTGCTCTTGTGTGCTTTTGTCTGCTGCACAGGTAGAGTATTTTTGGCTTATCGGAGCTTTTTTTTGTTGTTGCTGAAAGCAGCTGCCTGCTGTGGATGGAAAAAATGAGAACAGACAAAAATAATAAAGTTGTGGGCCGTATAAAAACCAAAACAATAAACTAAAAGATGCTAAAACGCTCCAAAAACCTGCAGAATTCTGGAGAATGTGGCGATAATTGCCTGTGTCATTTCATCCATTTTTCCATAGCAGCTTCAAATCTCAAACCGAATCCTAAGTATATAAGTATAGTCAAAAATGTTTATAAGCATGCTGGTCATTCGTCACTGTCACACATAATTGTCAGTATTGTCTGTCCATCTCATAAACAGCTGCTTCTTATGACTGCCTGGGCTCCTCAAACGTTTACAGCAGCAGTTTCAGTTTAGCATAATCGCAAAATCACTTCATCACTTTGAAATCTCGTTGTCTGCAGGTGTGCGCCCAGCTGCATCCCACCGCTCTCACTTCTTCACATTTAGAAATAACTGTCACTCGTGTTACAGTTCACAGATGGTCACAGCTCTTCAGAGGCCTACAGTGGTGTCTCTGCTTAAGTTTTAATACGTGCTGAGATGTTTCTGCGAACTCTCGATAGCACCGCTCTGGTGGCTGAGCTGTCAGATATGGACTTGCATCACATTATGCATGCGTGTATGGAGGAGTGTGAGGGTGTTTTCCCATATAACAAAACACAATCTCTCCTTATTATTTTCTTATTAATGGGCTGCAGCGGATTCAGTTTTATCAGCTGTTCGTGGCAGAATCCATTGACACAAATCTGGACACACTTCAATCACTTCCACGCTGTTTTCAATAAAGTCATGTATTACGTAGGAGAGGATCTGTTCCTCTGTCCAGACATCATCCTGTGATTTGGCTTCTCGGGGAATTTATGATCCAAGGGCACACCAGATATTTCTGATTAACTCAAGACTCCTTCGAGCACAGCAGATGCATGATTACCATCCAAGAATAAACAGTTTGGGAAGCAACAAGAGCAAGTTGTAACATCATAATCTGACTGAAGGAGGCTTGGTTTCAGGGCGTTGTCACGGGAGACCGGAGCAATAATATAACATTTTCTATGCTGTGTTTGTGAATGTGAAATGGAAAGACAAGCTGACAGTCAGAGTGTGATTGAGTTAGACAGTGGAAAGTATTAAGTATGTGAAGAATGAGGGCAGGGTTGATAAAGAAAATGTTAATGTCTGTGTGTGTGTTAGATGGATACAGATTCACAGACGGACACACATGTATGTGCATGTGTAGTTTGGTACTAGAAGCATATGCAGGTAAGCCCTGAGGTCAGAGGACTCTTGTAAAACTGTTCTAGAAAATACTTGCAGTCATGCACATGCAATGTGCTCTACTTTTACAAGAGCACCTTCTCACCTGGCCACAAAATCACACACAGACCTCTGACCCCCCCGCTCAGGACCACCACCAGTGTGTGTGTGTGTGGAAGGAGGTATGTGTGGCCTGGCCTAACAAGGTAAACGAGGCTCATCAGTCTGTCCATTCTGTAATATTGAAGTCATATCCATCTGTAGGTGTTTAGATAATAAAATAATTTGCTGTCAAGGCAACAACAACACTGACGGAGGTATCTTTTGTCTCCAGTAACTGAAATAACTGGCGGCAAGTGATGACGTAGAAGTTTCCACTTTCCTATTTTGGAGATTTTTTTAATCATTGTGGAACAACAAACATTTGACAGACATAAAACCTCAAATATGTCTGTGCAGTGTTTATCTACCAGGCCTTCTTCTCATTCTCATTTTATTTGTGTACCTTAACTTACTTGTATTGTAAGTGGCTGTTAGATGGAGCTTGGTCAGTTTGTGTTTTCAGATTTGGGATTTGAATCACACTTTAACCACCCGTGGAACTGATTTACTGGTTCACCAATACATAATTATCGCTCACCACTGCTGAGTCATGCAGATGGTTTTGGTTTAATTTGCCCAAATATGCCCAAATAAGTCTCTCTGAAACTTCTGATGCCCCCCAAATAAAATAAAATTTAGTTAAATTTAATCTGTGGTGCTCATAGGATTGAAAACATTCACAGCACAACAATATGTTTTCCAAAAACAATGTTCCTCCATCGGTGGGTCGAGCCTTAACTTTTAAAAGAATGGACTAAAGAGAAATATGCTTATTCACTTTCTTCTCAACAGTTAAATGAGAAAATTGACACAATTTCTATATGATTTCTATACTATTCCCTGCTGTCCAAATTAAACATATGGAGCTTGGATACATTTAAAAACAGATCTGAGCTCCCTCTATGAACATCGATTCATCCAGATGGGGGTTGGTGTCAGACGTTGCCAGGGGCTACCAAATTCTTGGTCAGCTTTTCTAACCTCTGATCTTCAGTAAACTCTCTCCAGTAATCAATTTTGTCATAAAGCCAACACATCAAACTGAGACCATGTCTGTAGATGGTTGTTGCCCTCTGACTTCAGTCAGTCACAGCAGTACATCAATCAACAGACTGTCAGACTGGAGGCAGTCTTTTTTATTGATGCAGGTTAAGCCTCATTTAGCAGGTGAACTGACTAAGAATGCGTTTTTATTTAAAGTGACAACCACACGTGGGTAATTGTTTAGCTTGGGCACGCACACATGTATGACATGTATGTCATATGACATCTGCACATAGAAGCGTGCCAGTACAAACAGCACGAAAACATATTTTGCATTTCAGCGTTGGTGGTCACAAGTTCACTTCTTGATTTCAAATATCTCCTCACGAAGATGAAGACTGACATCTTACACTGTTTATGCTATATCTTCCTGCAACACACTTAGTATGCTGACATCTACTGTGCTGTGACAGGTGTGTTCACGGCCCAGGTGGTACTTGTTTAAACAACTGGAGCAGCACCTACAGATGACATCATGACATGAGACATACCATTGCTGGCAGGTTTGACAGGCAGGTGAGTGGGGTGCGGTGGCGTGGGCTCGGTCAAGCCATATCAGGTGATCAAACATACCTGGGATTGTGGAAAATATTAGAAATATTGGCTCTATGTTGCCTCTGCCTCTCTGTTACTCGTTTGCCAAAGTCAAAAAAAAGATATGAAATTCCTGATTATGGATGTTTTCTGTGCTTTTTTTTTCTTCTGTGAATTCCAGCACGTTAAGTGGAGCGTAGAAATTAAATTCCACTGGCCTGCAAGGACATGAATCCTTCTAACTCTGTCCCATTTACGCTTTATACTCTGCGCTTTCCAAGAGTTGATGGACTGTCACTGCATGGAAGAAAGTGATATTATTTATTGTCCAAATACACATTGTGTCTGTTCTCTCTACTCAGACTGCTCCCTCCTAAGGTGTCTGGATATTCCCACGAGCCCAATTTCATCCACTGCTGTGAAGAATTTAAGACTGACAAGCTGATGACATGTGAGTGGAGGGAGCTAATGAGTAACACTCTCGTTGTCTCCCTTAACAACTACTGTCAAAATGCCAGAGAGGAAGGCATTGAACTCCAAACTTCTACAGTGAAGCAGCTCAGTGGCCCGCTGCAAGGAACTGTGGTTGTATTAAATACCTCCAGCATGTGAATGTATATTAGTGAATGAATGTGAAGTACCAAAAAAAAAAGTGCACTGAAAATACTTCCTTAAAAGATGGAAAAGAAAACGACTCAAAGGAAAAGATCACAACAAATAGCAGCTGCCTATATTCAGAGAAAGCAATGACCTCATGCACTAAGTGCTTACAGTTGAGGAGGTATAGAGACTTACAGATCAACTGACAGTATAAGTGGACTGAGTACATTGAAGAAAAGGAGAGAGGAAAAGAGAAAAAAAGGAAAGAAAGAAAGAAAGAAAGGCTGGCTGTAATGTGGCCTTTAAACTCAGCCAAAAAAGGTTCGCTTACTGCCTTCCAAACCTCCTCTGGCTTTATGGCACTTATGATATTTTGGATATTTTCACTGTCTGGAGAATGTGGGCTTCTTTCCCTGAAATTGATTTCACAAACAGTACTTAAGAAACTTCATAAACATGTGTGCGTCTGTCTCTGCGCCTGCCAAAAACATCCTTTTCATAAAGTAAATTCACAAATTACATTTTCTTGTGGATGAAAAAAAAAAAAGCATTTTAAATCACTTTTAATCACATTTTCTATCAGGAGCCGTTCACTCATCCCTGTCTAACTGCTGCTGGTTGACGTGACAATCAAAGCATCCAGCAAAAGCGACTCTGTGACACAAACCACTTTGCATTCTTGCATGAAACTGAATTTTAAAGGCATCTCATTTATCGCCACCAACAGTCTGATTGGTCAACTATTTGGCATGATACACCTCAAAAGAAAAGCACAACACTTTCTCTCATGATGGAGCCTGATTTGTCATCATCTTCTAATTGTTGATCACAGTTCATGCAGGATGTGCCTACTGTATGAGGTAAGGACTTGTTCCATGACTGCTGCCTTGACTCCAGCATCATATTTTCCCCCCATAAAGTAACAACGACACTATTTTCACTCTCAAGTCTGTATTTGCTTTAATTGCTCACTTAAACTAATTCGTTCACAACTGCAAAATGATAGATCAAGCTACACCCTCTGAATTCATTATTCTAATGCATTTTGAGTACACACAATCAGTCTATTTACTTTTTTTAATGGGGGAAAAAATGAAGTCTGCAGCAACCAAGGGATTTAGAAGTGATTAAGGCTCGCGTGCATATACATGCATGCATGCACGCGCCCTCAGACATTCAAAAAAACACATTACCAAGAGTTCAAAATATCACATTTGCGCAAAAAACAAAAAAATGCAATAAACTGCGCAAAGTCAAACGTTGCAACAACTAGATCATCAATCAAACTGGATCCATTCAACTCCAAAAGGAAGAAAGCAATCACCAAACTGAAAAACACACGAGTGCACACCGTGCACCTGCTCAGGAGAAAGTCAACAAATCTTTTCTTTTTCTTTTTCTTTTTACCTGTCAATCCGTATCCCGGTGCACAAAACGTAACGAATAGCGCCAAGAGCGTCCTGCTTGCGGCTAAAGCCATAGTGAGTGTGGCGCGTTACTGCTACGGAGCGACGCACCAGCTGGATGGATGCAGAGGGCTGGGACACACCAGCCCTCCCCTCCCCTCTCCTCTCTCTTCCGATGGGACTGCTGCGTTTCACCGTCAACTTGTTGCTTCTTTAAGTTGGTGGAGAAAAAAAAAAGTTTTCCAAAAAAAAAACCCAAAATGAATCCAAAAAACTCTCCAGCCGATTTAAAAGATTACACACTATGAAGATTACTTAACAGAGTCTTCAAGCTGTGAATCAAGAGTGTTGTCTGTATATATAAAAACTTATAGATTCTCATGATTTGAATGTTTTCAAATACTATTTTTCATCTCTTCACACTACTTCCCAGCTCTTTAAACGTGCCTACAGGGTGGTGCACGGTGTCCTTGTTTTTTGGATTATGAAATAAAATTGACAGAATGTCTCCCTCTTCAGGGAACTGCACTGATTTCATCCAAAAACTGAAGGTCTGCAGCAGGTGGGGAAAAAGTCTGCAGGGTATGAGTGAGTGAGTGAGTGGCGGAATAAATCAGATATGAAGTCTGAAACCAAACCTGCTCTACCTGATTCAGTTTACTGTTTAAGAGTCTATGCTTTAATAAACGTACTTTGTGTGTTTTCATCTTAAAACCACAAAGATTTTTGTTAAAAACCTTCATGTACGCAGTTCACTTCCACCTGTCCTGCCCTGTTCCAAGTCCTCTTCTTGCTGACCTGATCCACTTCATAGGTTAAACCTTTCCATGACACCATCACTTCACCAGTTGTTAGAGAGCAGTGACTGTGAGCCAAGACTCTCAACAAATGATCTAACAGTGTGCACGATTGCATCTATTTTCCAACAAAGTTAATTCACCACTAGATGGAGCAACAAGACACATTTTCAAATGGAGTCAAATGTGAGTTTGAATTAAAGTGATGTTTTCCAGCAGCAGCAGCAATAGTTTAATTTGGTCGAGTTTATTATATGTCTAACACAGTTAATGTCTCTATTACTTTTTTGTTACGTCAATAAGATCAACTTACACATTTTTGTAGATAATAAATGTGAGGTTCTGCTTCTATCAATGATGAATATTTATAACGGTACTTGGTTTTATTATCAGATTAGGTTGCCCCCTGGGCACCTTCCTTTGGAGGTGGAGGCACATCCACCTGGGAGGAGGCCCTGGAGCAGACCCAGATCCCACTGCAGGGACTACATGTATCCTGGGAACGTCTTGGGATCTTCCAGGAGGAGCTGGAATCTGTTACTGAGGAGAGAGATGTCTGGAACGTGACCCGACCCTGGATAAGAGGAATAAAGTGGATGGATGGATGGTTTTAAATTCATTATAATACTATAAAATTTCAAAACTAGAGATCTTGTTCTTTACTCTTTCCTCTGGTTATCTCTCCCAGCGTTAACCGCAAAGCTTGAGAATTTTCTGCCTCACTGGATACTTTTGCAGCACACACAGAAGTCCTGCCAGCGATCTGACAGATGGGTAATTACTGAATCCATTCATTATCTTCTTCATAGCTCAGAGGTCAATGTATCAGTAAGAGGTTGATTTATCATTCATAGTGAATGAAATGGAACTTGACCTCAGATTTGAATGACATGGATATGATAAGCAAAGGAATCTATATCTGTGTGATCTCTCTGTATGGGCTCATTCAAACAGTATGCAGTTTTATTTGCTTGCCTGTGGGTGGTTTGACTCCAGACCAACACCTCCCTCTGTTGGACAGGGCCTTTATTTACACTGGAGGTTTTGAACATCACCTGTTCATGAATAAATAGGTTTTCACCATGCAGTAACTGCTGTGTAAAGCATTTTGGGAGCATCTCAAAGTCTTCAGGAGGCTTTTCAGTGACACAGAAGGTCAGCACAGCAGTCACCGTCAGATCCCCCAGAGGACAATAAAGTAATGAAAAATAAAGTCTGTCTGTTTTTATAGTCTGTGCCCTTAAAACCACGACTCCATAAACTCATTACTGGAGCTGATTGAGTTGACTCTCTCTCTCACACAAACACACACACACACTCACACACAAACACTACTGCGGCGATAGTGCATGAGTCAGCACAAAGCGTAATACATTTTTAAACAAACAAACAGAAAAAAAAAATCATATCGCAGCAGATGGTTATCTCTTTCATTCGCTGTCTGCAAAATGTGCAGACATGGTCACTCATATACACACCACACACACACACACACTCCAGAACTGTCTTGTCACACTGACCCGACACTAAAACCTAAAGTTATTAATGTCGGGTCCTGGGATAATAACCCTGCAGTGAGGTGACAAGATACTGGTGATGGAACGGGGCTGCTCTGCTGATACGATACAGCATCAGCAATATCAAGTTAGCCTGACTGTCCAGTTGAGTTTATATGAGTGGTGTTACAGCTAAATGAGTGTTGTGTTCCAGTTCTCTCGGCATTTTATTTATTCTCTCACCTCTAACCCTAACCCTGTCTACCAAAGGTGTTACATGTGGATTTTAGTTCTCAACATCATCTTAAAGACACAACCTATTTAACTGGTGCTGCTCCTTTGGGGTATCACATATATAGAGATGATGAATTACTGAACCAGTTGTTTCATCCCACTATTGGATCGTTCTCTAATTTTCTAGAAGAGTCGAGTGGATACAGTATTTGATAGTAACTAAAGAATAGTTCGGAAAATAGAAACACCAAGCTTTGGGTAGAAAGCAACAGTAGATATACACTCAATTGCCAGTTTATTAGGTACACCCAGCTCAAATGAATGCAGTCTACAACTAGTCGTGCATGTTTGAAAGAGATGTTGATCAACTGTATGATCATTTTGGGGGAGTTTATGCTGTTGAACTGCATATTTTATCCACCCTAGTCATATCAGAGAGGGTGGGCACATGGAAACCTGTTTTTTGCTTTCCGTTTGAACCCATTTAGGCTACAGTGACACAGTTGTTGAAGATATGTGTCAGTGTGTTATATTAAACTACATTCTCACACAGTATTTGTATTTCTGTCTGAATCTGACACAGTCTGTTCCATATCGTGGCAGGATCAATAAGCTGTGATAGCCTGAATATGTCACTGTGCTGTCAGATGAATTCCCTCAGTGCAACTGTGACACTCCTGGAAATATTACTAAAGAAACTCACAGCACAGTTTTAGTTTTTACTCATTATATGAGGTGAAATTCAGGGTCACATGCATTTAGTCTTGTTTGTCCCTGTAGCAACATCTGGTGAACCAGTGAATTATCCCTCATTCTCCTCCAGGTGAACCCCCTCCAGGACCCGACAGGTACCTGGACTCTGTTGTGAAAACTCTTGGCACAGCTGCCTGCCTGCTGGTCTTTCCTTGTAAACAGATACATGAATTACAGTGGCTCAGCCTGCAGATAACATGTAGTTTCTGTTTGTTACCAGAGGAAAAAGAAGGACTGCTGTCCACCACTGGACAGGAAGCTACTGACACTGAGTTATCCTCAACACAAAGAGGAGTTTATTTCACTCAGTACCTGTCCTGAAGAATAAAATGTAATGCTACAATAGTTTTATAAGGTCACAGAGGTTTTTAAAGCAATATTAAAGGAGGTGTACCGTGCAAGGACCAAAAGGACATGAGTATTTATTGAAACTCTGTATTTAGTTCTACAAACCCTCTACTTTTTATGAATCCACTTGTTTTAGACTGCAGTGAAGTTATAAAATATAAATCTGGGTAAGTGAACACAGGAGGGGTTTGAAAGGGTGGCTAAAGATGGAATAAATACTCCAGGTGAACCTTATCTTATCGGAGTTATGCTCCTATTCTTAAAGGAGCAGTGTGTAAGATTTAGTAGGATCTAGCAATGTGTCTGCTGATTGCAACCCTATCACCTCACCCTATCCTTCCTAGAATTAAGGAGGAACTACAGTGGCAATGTGGCGACGTGTGAAACATGTGAAAGGTGCGTATGTAGAGCCAGTGTTTAGTTTGTCTGCTCTAGGCTACTGTAGAAACATGGCTGTTCAACATGGTGGACGCACAGCATCTGTAGATACAAACGGCTGATTTTAAGCAAACATAATGAATCTTATTTTCAGATGATCATACACTTATGAAAACATAGTCATGAATATTATTTTCCTTAAATAGAGCCCCCTAAATCTTACACACTGGACCTTTAAGTTTTAGACTTAGATAATATATTTTTTCTGTTTATTTATTTCTCCTTATCTCTTTATTATTTGGGTTTAATACAGCTTGAACCTTATATATAATCCTGTGTATTCTATTTAATCTGTTTAATGTCTATGAATGTATCCTAAATTTGTTTTTCTATATACTGTAGATGAAAATGACCACTGATTTAATGATACACTGCATATATAACCCTCTGTGTCTCAATAAATACATTTAAAATAAAGAACATAAACCTCTTAAGGCATACAGTAGGCTCGATATTTGATTGTTACTCACTGAAAAAGAGGAAGGAGCAAATCTTTTCATCAAATCCCAGGACTGGACTGGACTGGACTGATGTGATCTACAGTAAAGATCCTGATCCACCATCCCCACGCTGGAAGTGAAGCCCACCCCCCGCCCTTCCTGTACAGAGTAAAACCAAGTGTAAGCCCCGAGATGCGCGACACACTCAGCAGCCACGGAGCACGAAGCGAGTAAAAAATGTTGACAGGAACCTTTAGTTAATTATTTATTTTATTTTTTTATTGTGTGAGATCAAACTAAACTACTCTACATGCTGCCTGTGTGGGAAACGATTTTTGTGTCCGGACGCAGGGAGAGGCTCACATAAAAGATCATTTAAACACAGATTGCACCAAAAAAAAAAAAAAAAGGTTCAAGTTTCATCTGTGTGGAGTAAAATTACTCTTCTGACCAGCGTGGACTAATGATGTCTCTAATGGTTCACCTGAAGACGGTCGCTCACCTGCGGGGGAAAGGTGACAGGATCGCTAAAGTTACATTCAGAGGTAGGACATCTTTATTGTGCTATAACCTGTTATGTGTTGAAAGTGAATCATCATGCTGCAGTGGTGTGCACCGATCTGATTTGTGTTAGACGACGTGATGGGAGACTGTACGGTACTGGATGCGTAAAAAGTTGGGGGAACCCCTTTCCTGGCACTGCGCTCTGATGCGCCTTTTTTTTTTTTAAATCCAATATCCAAACATAATCTAAGAATGCACAATTTAGAAAATCCAGCATTTTACACTTCTCATACACATATTTCATACATTCCTTCATATTCATATTATTTATGCTCTTATTATCACATCTTTTAAAGTCCTGCAGAAAGAATCTGCATTTGAAATACGCTTCAAGTGAATGATATTTGGTCGGTTGGATGGTTTTTAATGTAAAATCACAGCTATTATATCAGCCTTTCCAGCTGTCAGGACATCTCCTAGCCTGAATATGAATTATCAGAATATTACCTATTGATTATTATTAATAGCCACAGAAAGAAAAAGCAATAACTTGTGACATTACAGTGATTTATCATTACCGTAGCAATAAAGCAATAAAACGGAAGGGGCAGTAGGTTACAGCTGACTGGTCTGGAGATGGTATTGATTACTGGAGAGTGTTAAAGGTGGGGGTCTCCTTTATTAGGACATTTAGGGGTGAGGGGGTTGTCAAACCTCTAGCTCGCTGATGTTTCAAAGCTCCCACAGAGTCATTTTCCTGACACCTGAGCTTCTCTGTCTCCGTTCACTGGAGAGTGGATTCATTCATTGATATTGTACGCTTCTTTGTGTGTGTGTGTGTGTGTGAGAGAGAGAGAGAGAGCGAGAGAGAGAGAGCGAGAGAGAGAGAGAAAGAAAAAGAAAAGGGGAGAGGTGCGTGTGTTTGAACACCTTGGACAGCACCAGTCCACTCTGGCATGTGTTCAATCCCAGGTGATCTCCTGCTGTCAGCATCAGGATTGTGTAGGAACACCACCACTTCTTCTTTGTCTTCCTCTCTCCACTGCTCTGTAACTGAGCGTGTGTGCGCTGGAGAGAGGATGGTTTTCAGTGCTGTGCTATGTGCCGCAGTGAATCCACCAGGGTCTTGATATTACATGAGCCATGTCATCCAAGGCAACGATTAGATTGTCTACTCTTCCCCCCCTCAACGGCCCAGCTGTCAGCACAGGAGCTGCATTTCATCTGTTTGTAATTTCAAATAGCCTGAGCAAAGATGTGTGTTTGTTATGTGTGTGTGTGCATGTGTGCCTATATTTTACCCCACTTTCTGCCACACAGTATCTGATTCTGTCAGTGCTGTTTAAAATCCTGCCTTGTTGAAGACACAGGGGACATTCACATTCACTGGGTTTTACTTATGTCAAATTTCTTTTTAAAAGAAAAAGCAATAACATTCGATCTTCTTTTTAGCTGCAAAGCAGATGCCAAGATTAAAAAGAAAAAAAAAGAAAAAGGTTAACAAAATTTGGAAACAGAATTTACCATGAAAGCTTGTTAATACCTTTTACATGCACTACACACACCTGCTGAGTTAAACCGGTGTAACCAATCAGATTTGGTGTATCCTCACTGTAAAGGTTATCATACTTTATATAACATATTCTAGGCATGCTATATATTCTGGGTGTAATGACTGAAAACATATTACATTAGCCATATTTTACATCATACATAATATAAACACCTGAAATATAACTACTGTGTGCGCCTCTTGGCCACATGCAGAATCAAAGTTACACTGGGGCTGTAGTCTGCATCAATTCTCCCGCTCCTACCCACAACGCCACATTTACGTGCCCAACTAAGCTCTGGTGATGTGACCTATCACTGCATTAAACAAATATAACCTTACAAAAAAGTAGTAGATATTGATGCATTGAAGATTATTCATGATACGGTTTTAACAAACGTATTTATTACATCCTTTCTCATGTCTTTATGAACTAAAATAATCATGTATTGTATAACGGAAACACAATATAACCCATGAATCAAAGAACTGTGAGCCCTGTATTCAGATGTGTTTTCCATCCTTTGGTGCCAACAGATCTAATGGCTTATGACTGAAATCACAGCTAAAGACAATGTGACCCCATCTAAACACTCTGGTGGCATCATGTTTGACACCAGCTATCAAAATAAAATGTGATATAAATTATTGCAGCAGTGAGAAAACAGCTGAAAGTCCTAATCAGAGTAGGGTGTAATTATGATTTTGACCAGTAGGGGGCGGATGAAACAAGTTGTCAACAGTGACATGTCTCACGTTGATAACGTTAAAAAACAGCTGTTTATGAACATATCAAACATTTACGGGGAGACATTATCTTTTACTTAAAGTCGTGTTTCTGGACACCTGGTGAATGTAAGTCTCATTACTGCTTTTTAGCTCTGTCTCATACGAGATGTCTTTGTCGGTCTGCCGCTTGGCACCAAGCTAACTGTTGTAAGTTGGTTCCCTGTCATGTAACTGTAAAGGTTAGTTATTAATCAGTTTCTCTAAAACATAAAACACTGGCCAGACGGTAATTTGAGAGATTCGTCTAACCATGGACAAAAAAACAAAATAAAACATTTCTTAAATTGTGAATCTGCTGCCTAGTAATGTAGCCGGTGTTTCGGTTTAACGAGCGACCGTGTTACCTGGTGACCGTTAGCCGAATGTATCCATGGTTGTTAGTTGTAGTTAAGGCAGAAGCTGAAACGGGAAGATAACACTAATGAATATAGCTGTCAAACAAGACAAGAAAGACGAATGAATGTTATGTTTTAACAGTGTAACGTTAATTAAAAAAATAAATAAACATAGAAGCATTAATGAGGAGCGCTGCATTATCTTCCTGTCGTAACCATGACAACAACTGGCTGCCAACAGGGTTGCTCGTTAAACCCAAACACCGGCGGGCAGCCATCTTTGTTTTGGGAAACTGGTTGAAAATCTTTTTTTTTTTTTATCATTAAATAAACAGAATAACATTTTTACAGAGGTTTAGAGACACTGATGACTGGGGTTATGGCTGAGCTAACTCTGGCCTAGTTACATGAAACATAGATAAGACTACAAACCTCATACCTTTACTTCTCTGTCCTGTATTCCTAGTCTCCACAGCTCTGTCTCCTGTAGGGCTTCATACATATTCTTCTCCAACATTATTGAGTTGGCTTTGTTTTATTGTTATCTTCGGGGCACTGTTCTTTCCCTGTCAGATACAACATGTGGCGTCGACCTTGCGTACGTAACATCTCCCCACCACCGTCTTCTTTAGGGCTCATCTGTGGTTTGACGTGCTCAGGATGGGCTGTGGAAACTGGTTTTAAAATCGTTTTATTCATGAAGAAGATGGAATAGTATAGTGTTAATGTTTGAGTAATGACACTTACTCACTTTGAGGACAAGGCTTCATGTTTCTAACAAAACCTTTGTGTTTCTCTAACATCTCTGGTTAATTTAGATTTAAACCGACGGTCACCCTTTGTGATCTGAATCTATAGCGCAAGCTGGATAGTGCTGAGCAGGCGCTCTTTCCTTTCTAAGTCACCTACTATTATTTATTTGCATCAAACCTATACAAGAGATAGATAAAACTCATACAAGTATTGTCCCACTCTCATACATATATTCATACTTCTCTGTATTCCTAGTTGGGCTCTTCTCCTCAGCTCTGCTACAAGTTTTTATTGGGCTTCATAAATATTCTTCTATAACATCATTGAGTTGCTTTTTTTATTGTTACCTTGAGGCGCTGTTCTTTCCCTGGCCAAACGGCGTCTGCAAAGTAAGGCTCTGTGCTTCATGTTCCCAGGAAAGGCTTCTCTATTTGGCGAGGAGACTTTAAGTGAAAACCCTTTGGTGAGAGGCATGGGGTTTAATTAACCAGGTGAAAAATAACTCTCATGTCATCAGAGTGGTCAGCTGTGTGTCAAGTGTGTGTTATACATTTGGATATGTAGGGGTCATTAGATAACAGAGAGCAGAGAATCACGGGAAAAGGTGGGCGAGAGAGAGAGAGAGAGAAGTGCAACAACAGATCAGACCCATTGTACACTGAATCACCACAGCGCCCACCACATGATTAGTTTAATTTAAAACAATTCTGGTTTCGGTTGAAACACTATTTTATAGCTAAAGGGTTGAAGGAACCGTTTATATCTGCATTAGGAATTACTTTTCTACAGATGGAGAAATCATTTTATTACCATCTTCACATCCTGAAAATGAGTTATCTCTTACTTCTCACGCCATTTAAAGACAGAAAGAAGTAGAAGTCTTCTTCTACTCGCAGTATTTGCGTCCCTAGTCTCTTTAATCGCTGTTGGTCATGCCTAAAGCTGTCAGTAGAGCTTCCTGAGTGCTTTCAGCTCCAACAGCTTCCTGTCTGGAGAGGAAGGGGTCTACCAGGAAGCCTCAGCCCCTCCTGAGCATGTCAAACCACATCTGACTCTGAGAGAGGCTGGTGAGAGAGAGAGATGTTATGTATGTAAGGCCGACTCCACATGTTGTATCTGACAGGGAGGAGACAACACACATAATCCAGAACATCTACAATATTTTGAGAAAGTCAAAATAACATTAAATCAGTGAATCAGTTGGATTCGCGTAGAGTTTCCTGTCCAGTCATGCTTAAACTGCTTCGTTATCATCTGCTACCACTGATAATTAAAAGAACGTTCTTCAAAGCAGAGACATCAGAACTTAATTGATTTTGTGTCAGGTCTTTTATGAATGCTTGCTGTTATCTGAAACTCTTGGCTTTATCAAACAGCGACACTCCAGCTCCTGTTGCTCACAGCCTGCAGGATCACACACACACACACGCACACATACTGTGGAGTTAAATTAAATTTAAATTAAATTAGAAATTAAAACATGATATCCGCTTTTAAGATATCCCCCTAAAGCTTGCTTTCTTCTTCTGTCTTGTCACACACTATCTATCAGACCTCTTGACCCCCATGCTGCTGCTTGGACAGTTTGTTTGTCGTCTTTTTAACTCTAAAGCTTCAATATGCTCTGAACTGAAACGAAGCTTTGTGCAATCTTCTGTATCCTACACGCATTTTAAATTCCTTCTCGTCACTGTGGCACAATGAAGCTTTTTTGTGTACATCCTCTGCTGGAGCAGGTATTTACTGTTGCATTGTACCTATTTAGGATGTGTACACACCGTCTATTATTTGGCTCATAAATTGGTCAGGAAATAAGACTAAATTAAATCACAGGATGGAACAACAAATATGAGACGCACAGAGGCATACAAGGAGACTCTGATTACACCCATGAACATTGAGGCACATCCACATAAATAAATGCTCTTCACTTTTCTATTCTACACTTTCTGCTTTTGTACAAGTGATGAAAAGTGTATTAAAAAAGCACCTCTGTGCTCCTCTTTCACTCTTCTCTCAGTCTGTCTGCTCGAAACAAAAATGTTCTCTCCGTTCTTTTCTTTCTTTCACCAGAGGTCAGTTGGTTCAATGCCGCTCCGATCTCTCAGCTCTCGATTGCTTTATTTCCCTCTGTTTCCACCCGAGGCCTAAAGGCATCCTGATTAGCAGAATGTTGTTTCTAGTTTGGTGTGAAGTACCTTACATAAGTTTCACATGATCTACTTCTATAAACCCACGTCTCAGTTAGATGAAAACACCGGTATGACAGCGATGCCTCTGTTTTGAATAATGTAGGAGGGATATTGTCTCTCTCGCGCTTTGACATTTATGTGTTTATTTTCTCAAAATTATTTCAAAGGATGTTGTCGTGGGGAATCAGGAGTGATGGGAAAGTCAAACTGTAATGAGGTTGTTGAAGCATAATACAGTTTTTAGTTTAACGTGTTTGTCTCAGTCTTCTTCAGAACTCTAAAAGATCGTGAATCTACTTTGAACACGAATACTATGTCCAAGCCAAGCAGGATCTATTTATTTCTAATCATGAGGCTGTAATTAACTTTGTAGGTCCTCGTGGGTGTGTCAGTACACATGGGCTCAGTTCACATGCACTCAAACAACCATCAACACCTACACAAAGCCGAAGATACACAAAGCAAACTACAGTGACAAAGCAGGATGGACACAGCAGTCCGGCACCATTCATGAACGTCACAATGCAGCCAGGTGAACACAGGCTGTGGCACGCAAGAGTCGGTCAGGTGTCTGTCCAGTGAATAGCTCTCTGGCTTGCGTATACACTTGAACACACACTGCACCCAGAGATGATTGTGTCCACGATTATTTAAGGTGATCATGTGGAAATCCTACACTGTTTTTATGAGTCTCTTTTCTGTTATTTTGGTTCTGCTCACGTCTTTTTTCCTCTCTCTGTTTGCCCCTCTGTTTTTATGTCGCCACGTGACTCATGTTGTAGACGTTTAATTATCTGTATTTCTTTTCCGTCTCCTGTGGCTCCACACAGACGGTCTCATTTGTGTGTTTTTCAGGTACTTAGGGCATTAATTTGTCTTTTCGCTGATATTTAATGTGACAATTGTAAACAGATGTGAGACGGTAATGAGAGCATTTTGTTTCTGATCTATTTGCCTAAATGTGACGATACACTCGTGCATCAAACCTGCATCAGACGTAGAAGAAGTATTCAGATCCTATACTTTAAAATACTATGTTACAAGTAAAAATCCAGCATTAAAAAATGATTTTTCATTTTAAACATGAGTCATTATACAGAAAAGACAATTGGTTATCAAGAAAACATGAGAGAACATCGTCCATGCAGAAAGTAAATAAGACAGAAGACAACAGAAAGAAAGAGACCCTGCTTAATGCATCGGCTTGTAAGTAGTACTGTTGTTGCTGCTCCAGGTGGAGTTAGATTTAACTACCTATACAGGAAGGCAGTTTTGTCCACTGGTTACCGAACTAGGGCCCCATTAAAGGTCACAAGATGAATCTGAGAGGTCTGAGATTATTAATCTGACAGTTGAAAAACAACAAGGTTCTGCTTTCACAAATGA
Source organism: Larimichthys crocea (assembly GCF_000972845.2). NCBI lineage: Eukaryota > Metazoa > Chordata > Actinopteri > Sciaenidae > Larimichthys > Larimichthys crocea. The sequence continues at coordinate 8,576,345 of NC_040021.1, forward strand.
ATTTTGATGGACTGTGACACCGAATCTTTGCCTTTTATTGTGAAATATTGTAAAATCTTGCTCACACTGAAATGACAGTAATTTCAATGTCATTACTGAAGACTTGATCTGTTTCTAACCTCTACATTAATCCTCGCCTTCCAGGTCTGCCCTTCTACAGCCACGTGGCAGAGAACTGTGAGGAGGTGGCGCACTTTAATGAGGTCAGTGTCTTCATTTCCCCTGTCCCTACACTCTCCCACCTTGATGAACGACAGATCAGCAGTTATCTCTTAACTTAATAGAAACCGCAGCCCTCCTGTCTTCACCGCCGATAACAAGGCTGCAGGTTTTTATTGATGAACCTGGTGAGTCAGTAATTAAGACATTACGGGTGGGTAATGAAGTCATTTGGTACTTTTAAGGTACGTCTGTTCTTTGATTTAAGTGATGACATTAATCCAAGTCAAACTTAACAGCATGTGTTATTAGACATAGGCGGGTACAGGGACATTTTACATTTAACACCCACGCAGTCTTATTAGGTTACTGCTATTAAGGAAGCACCTCTGAACCGAACTGATATTAACTAATGAATTCATTAGAAGAGAGCTTGCAAAAACAAATTGATACCTGTTTGCGTTTTTAGTATTTGAAAACAGCTTCCTTGTAAACAGTTTACAGTAAACACACTTTATTTATTTAGAATAAAGAACATCTATTGCACCAGACACAGCATTGTATCTTTAAATATGATATGATAATAATAATAAACTTTTTTATTCATTTTAGTAGTATAGTTTTTTTTTAAAGTTATTTTTTAAGTTTATCAGCTTCACTTTCTGTGCACATTTTTCCTGATGCTGTAGAGTTTTAATGAATTAGATATAGTACATATTAATATAAAACAAACACTTTAATTAATAATATGCTTGATTACATTTATGTTATTAAATTATCCTTGTAATTACCGTAACTCATATTGTCCAGCTGCTGTTTACATTTGTGAACATGTGTAAACAGCAGTTTACAATTGTGCTAGAGGCAGGGTACACCTTGTACAGATAGCTCATGGAAACATATTTGCCCGCAAGTTAAAATCTTAAAAAAGCAATTTAAGTGCATTGTTTCAGGTTTGCTACAGGATTTCCTGCGTTGACACTTAACATGAAACGAGACGCATAATCATCCAATAAAGGCGTGATTCATGAAATACTGCACGCAGACACATATCCGCACAAATCCAGGACTTTCATGCTCCGACACGACAGTGCTAACCGCTGAGCCAGCCAAATATCACGTCTCATCCCCTAATTAATGTTCAATCCCAAAAATCTTACTGATACTTGCTTGTAAATTGCCGATGCCCTGCCAAGTGTCTCCTAATGGTCCTCTCCTGAGTGCTCATGGTCTATCAGAGTCTGAGAAGCGAGGCAGAGGTAGTAGCCTTCACCCATGCATGATATTGAACACTTCCTCTGTTGTAATTAAACTTGACAATCCACACTATGTTGCTGCAGGAAGAAAGAACTACACATTTTTTTTGTTTTTCACTTTAAAAAAGAAAGTTTAAAAACTGAACCCCCAAAAAAACCAAACAAAAACAAACAGCATAGACCTGAGTAAGCCTCTAGGATATAAAAGATTTCACTGGAGCCCCTTTGCTGCTGGTCGGTCAGTGTCTTTTCACCATGACTGCTGAGGGGTTGTGGGAAATGTTCCCGGTAGGATTCATTCAGGCTCCTGGATTTAAATGCAGAGAGTCACACATAGGGAGCAAGAAAGAGATGAAGGGTACGCGATCAAGAAAGAAGCGCTAGATGATTTCCACAAAGAGCGCAAGCAACAGAGACAGAACAAGAGAGAGGTAGGGGATGAAGTCAGGGAACGAAATGAGGAAAACAAAAGAAAGAGAGCATCACACACATACAGTGTCTTCCTAGGGGAGCTTTGACTACAGTTTTTTTCTCTCCTCTCTGAGCCGCTTGCTTTTACAAAGAACAACATTTTCCCTTTGATGGGCTCACAAGCAGAGGGCTGCTTCCTTTGCAGATAACCAGGGTTTTTTGTTTTTAGTCTAATCAGGAAAATGCCTGAATGGCTGGATGCATTTGGCCTCTTACACACTCAACACACACTTACACGCTCCCTGCAGAAATAATGTTGTTTTTGTAGCATCATGGGTGAAATGTAAGCGAGCAAAAGCAGAATCAAGGGAGAAATGTGTCAGAAATATTTACAATGTTGCGTTACATTGTTCCCGAAGGCCGGACTACTGTAGCTGGTGTAGCAGGCTGATATGTGATCTCTTATGACAGCTTCACCCGATCGGTCCTGTAGTGCTCGGGCGGTCATTAGCTTCACTCAGCATCAATAAAATGTCCAGGCTTCCCTCTTGGGACAACTTGTGCTTCCAGTAGTTCCTGGTGTACATTTGTATGTGTGTATGTTGCTGGTTTCCCTTCACCCCAACAAACACATAAAGCAATTCCCCATCACATCCTGCTCATATGACATCTTCATCCTCAGCACTGGAACATTTGCATGGCTCAGTAAGCTCAGTCCAGCCCCTGGAATTGAAGGCCATTAGCATAGAGTTGTGTGTCTTATTGCTTTATGCATGGAGTAGCAGGACGCCTTTGAACTATCATGCAGATAGACTGGATGGGGAAATCTGTATTCATTATTCATTCCATGGTGGGACTTGGCTTTTAGCTGCAGTACACCAGGGCTCCCCCATTACTAGTTAGACATAACTGGAGCAAAGAACAGAAAGCCCTGCAAGAGCTGACTCTGGCTACAGGGTTCACTGAGTACGGGCCTGTACTGTGTATGTGCCCATGTCGATCTTTAAGAGATTCAACGCAAGAATATGTTCAGGAATTTGTGTTTGTTTGGTTTATAGATAAGATGCCAAGAGATTTGAACTATGCAGACGAGGAAAGGGGAATTATTATGCAAACACAATGAATGCAAGAATATTCTTACTCTGCTAGTTTCCAGCTGCTACAGTGTGCTAAGTGCACAGTCTGACTTTTTAATGAGAGTCTTATGATGATTTAATGCTACATTCTGGATCTCATGACTTTTTCATGGCGTTTTTTTAAGGTAATTGTGTACTAATGTTTTCAACCCTCTACTCATTCAGTTTGTTTTCTACCAATTTGCACCTGAGCACTGCCCGGGTTATGTTTTTATCACCACAGTGAGAAAACATCGTTGAAGAGCACGGCACCATTTCACAGTGACTCCACTAAAAAGCTCTCTGTAACTCAGAGGTGCCAATTTATGTTTTTGCTTGTCGGTGCCAAAATTAGGTGAAGCCACCAAGGTGATGTTTATCACAAAATGACTTCATTAATTTCAGTTTTAGTAATTACCACACCAGCACACACTCTTGTTGCGGCAGTATTTATATAAATATTGGCTACAACATAACACTACTTCCATCACACTACCACGGTATCATCGTGGAAATTATAGCATTACCTAACAAAAAATACCTACACGTATGTGTTTATTTATTTTTCTGCCTTCCCTGTGAGGTTCCCTGTGGGTGTCCTAGCGCCTGAGCACCCACTTGATGAGCAGCAGTGGTGAACTCACGACGGACAGTTTTAAAAGAAAGGATTAAAATCAATCCAGCAGAATCAGGAATATTGTTGTTTTTATTCCACACTTTCTTCGTCCTCTGCAAAACCCTGTGCCTTTTTTAATATTCAAACTTCAGACCCAACCTACGCTGACTCAAGTGACATCCCTTGACGCTATTTATCTGACATGCACACCTTGTTCAGTATTTTTTTCCCCTTTAATGAATACAGTACATCTACCAACTTGGACAATATAGATATTGAACCTGTCAGCAAAATGTTCACTGACATTATGTCTTATTCATTTTCCGTTTAGTGTAACATCTAAACATAGTTAAGCTTTTTTAAATCGTCATGTTAAGGCACTCATAGCTCTTGTTTATGGTTGGGCTAACACCAACAGCATCTTGGTTCAATATCAACATTAAAAGTGACTTGAAGCATGAGACATGGCGTGTTGTTTATCCACATGTAACTGCATCACAATCTTTCCCTAACCTTAAACTGAGTGCTTTTGTTGCTCTTCATTTTGGAACTGCAGTTTTGGCACATCGGGATGGACTTCACGTTTGTTATGAACCCTATGGAGTCCTGTGCTCTGAATATCAACCATCCACCCCAAACGCACTCCGTATGACTTGTGCAATGTAGAATTTCCTTCTCATTAAACAATGCTAATTAACATAATCCCAGCAATAATTAAAATTCCAGCCAAACCAAATTTGTAAAAGAAATTAGTAGTATATAAACACAGTATTCAGGGAACATGTTGTCGTTTTAGTAGTTATGTCACTGTCAAAGCTCTCGCAGTATTTCACCAATAACAGCCTCATCAGTCTAATCAGGACTCTGGATTCAAAGGCGTGCTGCGGCTGACCAAAGAGAGTAGGAAGAGACCACAGTGAGGTCACCTCCACAAAACTTCCTCTTGATAATTAGGTTTGGGAAGTTAGTGGGCTTTGAAAATCTGTTATATGAGAACATATCGCTACCAGGGTGAGGTTTTTAAACTAATATACATCATATCCAGCAGTACAGGATTCATATTCAGTGAGCCACCGGAGAGCAAAAGACTCTTAAAACATATCTTCATGCATTACGGTGATCCGATCCAGCTCTGGAGGTCATATTTCATCTGATGCCGCACTGACCACTTGACCAGCAGTAAGGAGAAGTGGAGTAGCAATTGTTTCCGGGCTAGACACAAGCTGCAATATTGCTGATGCCAAAAAGAGTTTATGAACTTCACCATATTTTAGGATTCAGGGCTGCTCCAGGGAGGTGCTTTCCCATCTCTGAGTGTGCTGAATAAATAATGATCCGAGCAGAATATTTTATTTTCCCACTTAGAGTTTGAGGGAAGCTGAAAGCTGAAATTTGAGCAGTCAAAATGAGCACAGTAACTACAGTTGGCATAATTACTATGTGTTATTTATGTATCAGTGTTGTAACAAAGCAGAAAAATATCATTTCTATAGGGAATGTGGTACTTTTACTTTGTTGTGTGAGCCCATAGGAGAAGAAAAATATATAAGCTTCCACTTCTCTTTGTCTGTTTCTGCGTGTGCTCATGTGCATCAGCTCGTAACTCCGCTGCTGTAAGGAGTAGCTCTCAAGAGTGACACAGCACCAAACACGGGCAAAAAACATTGAATAGACAAAGGAATCCAGAGAAAACTTCCCTAACAATGAAAAATCATCCAGCACAACAAAACATGCCCAAAAAACAAATTCAAATTCAATAGATTTCTTGTCAAGTCAGTGTTTTGCGGTTTGTACATATGAAGCACAGCTCAGTGAGAAACAATAAAGGGATCATTCACAAAGAATTACGCATGGCTTGCAACCACTATCTGCCCCATCTCAAGGGTGAGTCACAAAAAATAATGCACTAATGATATTACAGCCCAAACATGACCATAATTTTGTGCAATATGCCCTTTTTTTTGCATTTGATTGCAAACATCCATGTGGCATTGTATAAATACTGGCCTTGTGACAGAGCACAGTACACAGGCCAATAGAAGAGAGAAGAAGGACAAGACTAGGTTGAAACATAGTATATGGTTAGACTATATATGGTAATTTTTATAATGTAAATGTAAAGATTTAAAGTTCTGCAATTTGCTCTTAAAGTGTACTGATGTATCACATGCCATGTTTAAGCTGGTAAGCTGGAGTCCACTCATATCTTAAAATGTTCTAATTATAACTTTTCTTTCATTAGTTGCAGTTGTGTCTCATTTTTCTCTGACTCGCTGTGTATTGAATATTTTGTCAGTCTGATTCTTATTTGGTGTGCTTTTACTCTCTCCATCATGCCTCTGGGTACATAGTGAGCTGTCTCTCTGACTCCGCTCTCTGCTGGACTGTTACAGTTGATAACCGTCATCTCAGTTTCTTACAGCAGCAGGTTTTATGTTGTTTTCCAGTTCTACTCACTCATGGTGAGGGTCAAGTGTTGTACTGTACCAACATTTTCACTTCAACTGCATGAAGCTATAGCTTTCTATATGCAATGAGGCTCATTTGCATATAGAAGAGGCCTTTGAGAATTACAGTTTCTTTGTGTGTTAATTTGTGCAGGTTTAGTGGCCGCAATAACAACTTCAACAAGCTCACAATGACAATGTTACCATGTTGATATATCCACCAAAACTCCTTATATAAGGGTATTTAGTCATAAACTAAAGGGGTTTACCAAAATAAGGATAGGGTATTTAGTCATAAACTAAAGGGGTTTACCAAAATAAGGATTTACATCATCAATGTTTGTACAAAATTTCATGGCAATCTATCATTAAATATTTGTTGACATGTCTACAAGTCGAGTTCAAGTCGAGTCATACTACTAGTGTATCTGATTGAATTTTCTCACGTACGTTTAGATAGAAATCTGTCTTGAAACATTCTGCTCAAACCTTACTGGGATGGAGCCAATTTTCATGTGGTCAAATTAACCAAACAGATAGCACAGTTATGGTGAGTAGCAGGTGAGAAAGTAAGCCTTTTGGGTGTACTGTACTGCTGAGCTACAATAATAGGGTCCTGCAGTACAACAGATTATTTCTGTAAACAGTTCAGAGGCATGTTTGTGTGAACCTTTGTACTGAGGCAGCTCCACTCCAACAGCAACTGTTATCGTCCTTGTTTACAGCTTTTGCTGTCCTCTACAAACACACGTTTATTTCATTAATACAATGAATTCAGTCCCAGCTTGTGCTTTTGTTTTCCCATATGTGACACAACACATTGGCATAAAGGCACCAGACAAACAGAAGGTAGAGCTTCTATTGTTGAACGGAAGAAAGAAAAAACCATCTCAGCAGAAAAGTTTTTTAATTGAGAGGTGAGTGCTTTTTCCCCAGCACAGTACTGTCTGTTTTTTAAGGAGTACTGGAGAAGCTTACTTGACAAATGCATTGTTCATTATCTCTGCACCATCTGGTCTTCCACAGCAGAAACTGGGGAGCTAATTGCAATTTTATGAGTCCATTTTGAACCCAAATGAGATTTTATTGAATTAACTGGCTAAAGAGCCTTGTACCTGTCCACATAGCCACAGAGAAGAGTAAGAGTCTCCTTTCCAATCAAGGTTAAACCCACATGGTGGATCCATTTGGTTTAACTGCTCCCCACTCTTCTATAAAAGCAAGACTCACCTTTAACTTGTAGTAGTTTGGTGTAAAACTTATCCAAACATTGTCACTAACCGTTGTTATTAATGGTTGGTCTTGGTCTAGTATCAATGCAGTGAATACCATAAAAAACAGCCACCAGGGCTTAGCTGCCACAATCATGAATAAATATGCAGCACATTCTGGTTGAATGAAAGATTCTGACTGGATTAATGTCAATATGTCGACATTCATGGCATTTTATTTGACATACATTGTAAATTAGAGTGAAATGAATGCAGAAGGAGCAGCAGATAAGCTGACATCTGAGAAACTGAGTGAGGATGGAATTGAAAAACAGGGATAGACAGTCCAAATGGAAAAAGTAAATTGAGACCGAGTTGGGGAGGTGGTGTTGGAGGGGAGCAGGCATGGAGAGATGTCAGTGAACTGGACAAGATCGGGTTTCTCAGCAGAACAAGCATATCAGATATGCTGTTTCATCTGTTTCATTCTGCCAGGCACATACTGTACAGTGTATGAGCTGCAGCTGTGAAGGCGAGCTCAGGAGAACTCAACAGAAGAGATTTGGCACCTTCAGAGGCATGCTGGCACTCCACGGTCCAGACAAATGGCTTTTTTGGATTACACAAACTTAGAAGAAGAGCCACAACTTGTGAAAAGTTTTTTACAAAACTAGCCAGAAAGAGGAAGAGGCAAAATACGCCATTACAAGCAGTACTGCATTAAGAAGGTGTAGCGTATAACATTAAGGAGGATCTATTGGCAGAAATGGAATATAATATTCATACGTTTGGGTTCATTAGTGTAAAATCATCTGAAAACGAGAGTGAGAATGAGCTCTTTATATCTAAGCCTGGATGACTACAAAGGACCAAAAACAGCCACATATAGACATAAAATTATTAGAAATGATGCAGCCATGAAAGTCAAAACAGTGTTGCTCCTATAAAGGAAAAGGACAAAGACATTTGGCACAGACATTGTCTCACAATCCATCCATTATATTATTGTTACTGATATTACTGATCCACTAAGCTCTATGTCGCATTTCAATGTTGCAGCACAGACAAAAATATTAAATACAAAATGATTAAATTCTAAACTGAACCTTAAAGGTTTTAAAGTTCATAACTGCAGAGACATTTCTATAGATTACTGTGTAATCTATATCTAAATCAGTCTTGATTGCTATGTAATCTAAATGAAACATAGGGTTGACACAGCAGCTCTCCTCTGTATATTCTGTATATTCTCAATATAAGTGTACTTTTGGAGACATGCTTTTAAATAATTGAACTCATGGCCATGTAATATGCTGAAGCATGTCAGAAGATGAATATCACCAAAATGAGAAGTTCAAGGGTTTTCACAGTGATAAGACCGTTACGTAATTAAAACTCACATTGGGAGAAAAAAAGAAAGTGTGATTGAAAGAAGCAGAATAATGAGAGGTGGACTCATTCTTGCACCGTACATAACAGCAAACCCAGAGAAACTCTCACATTTCTAAATATTATATAGCATATCGAGCTGGCTGCTAAAGCCTGCTATAATGAGAAAGTGGCTCATACTGCCTCCATCAGCAGTCCACCCTTATCTCTTTTATCCTTTTAAGAATACATCTAAGCCTGCAGAATCCAAGTGGGGACGACCGCATAATCATAAAACCAACTACAAGAACTCAACACAAAAGACTACATATGGTAAATACAGCACATTTCTAAGAACCCCTGTAGTTTGTGAATGAGAATGATGGACCATATTCTCTCTAATTAATCACAGAGGTGTTTTCATCCTCTGTGTCCAAGGCAAGAGGTATCAAAAGGATGGTGAGCAGGCCGAGCAGCCCGGTCATCCATCTGCTCGCCACAGTGCGAGAGTGCGGGATCACAGCTGTAATAGCCGCTCTTAAGATGAGCATTTAGCCCCTATAATAGGCCACTATGGCCTCAAGGCTTCCGGTTAGTGAGATCATACCTGTCACTTTTAATGAGCCGCCTCGGTCCGCCAATTAGTGTATTGTACAGTACAAAGGGTTAGAGGGGAGATCTGGGAATAGTAATGTGTGTTCTTCAGACAAGCTAAAAAAAACAGAGGAGGATCTAAAAAAAGACCTGTGTGTTTTTTTTTTTCTTTTACATCAGTGAAGTGGTGATTGCTTCTCATATTACTGTTGCACATTTCTTTACCCACACAATGTGTGATGCAGAGAGTGAGACTGAATGTAAGAGTAGGTGCACTGCAGCACTTGTACGTCTGTCAGTTTTTGGAGGCACTGTGACTACTTGACAGCTTCAAGTGCAGAGATAAAAACTGCAAAACAACACAAGGACACACACTCATATTCAGGTTTTTTGTTTTAATTCAAAGGCTGTGTTTTATACTTATTGCGGCAGATGCCATCTTAAACCTGCAGTCAGACCAAATATTCACCTGGTAATGTACCTGCATGGTGTGGCCAAAAGAAGGAAATAACACAGACAAAGGCAAGGGCAGCCTGCGTGCCTAGCAGGCAAACAAATGCAGTCCACAAAGTTTCAGTATACAGTATGGGTTTACCGTCATTAACTTCTGTACTTGCACTTACTGCAAGTAGCATGTTTTTTTACTTTACTATATGTATTATTTTGAAACATGCTTATAAAACAAGGGTGTGAACACTCACACCTGGTATAGTAAAACTCACCCTAAATGAGAGATCAATACCCCTCTCTCAAACTGGCTGGACATTTAAGACCCTCACACGTCAGGTTGAACCCCAGGAGAAGGGGCTAAGAGGCGGGTCAGTGCACGTCCTGAAGCGGATGTCTGATGACAGATGAAGCAGTAAAGCGGTGAGGATATGCTCAGCATAGTTCACACTTAAACATATTGATTGTTTCAGGTGGGCGTTTTTATGTGGCTAAAATCAGTTGCTGACACTGTCCACTGTGATGCTTCTGTGCCAGGGACGTCTGTCTGCTTCATCCAACTGGGAGCTGACGGCGGTGTAGTGTTGGTAACAGACTGACTATGCATAAGTGCTTATATAATTTCACTTTAAAACCACAAAACACCTGAGCTAGCCCCTTAAATTAGTTAGTATATAGTCCTCTGCGGCTGTGGAAACGCTTTGTCAAGTTTGAGAATCTGACATCACTGCAGCCTCTTGTGTTGTGAATCTTTTATTCCAGACTTGTTGTGGAGTTTTTAAAGACATCAGCATTATCCAGGCTGGAAGACACCCAGGGACAAATTGGTCTCTTGGGAGCCTCCCATTACTGATGCACCTATATCTAACGGGTTTAGCACCGAGAAGTTTGTAAGCTGAAAAGTTTCCAGTTGAAAAGAGTCTCTGTGGACTTGTTTATCAGAGTTTTCTATTATGAAGAAGATGACACAGAAACGTTTAAGTTATGTGTTCTCTACAAAAACGTGTGTGCTTTATTGCTCCACTTCAGAAAATATTGACTTTGTCATATTTGTATTATCTTAATTTAACATGATCAGCTTTATCCGCTTTCATCAGCAGCCTTAAGGTCATACCACACACTAAAAAATATGCTACCACCTCTGGGGTCTTTATTAGTTCACCTTCATCTAAACTTTGTCACCTCTTCCTCTCTCCAAACAGATCGTTGTTATCATTTATCACCAGAGGCCTTAAAGCCTGTTGAGAACGGTATTTGTCTGTCCAATGATTGTCACCTGACCTGATATATAGCCGTCCCATAAAGGTTTTATTGGGGTAACCATGGCAATGCTGAATCAAACATAATGGCTGTCCATAAATTTCGGCCGGTGCGTTTCATTCAAGTGCTTACAGCCATTCAGCAGACTTATATAGCATCACATCGACATTCGGCTAAATCACATAATCATGTTATTTATTCATGCCTGTTAAATAAATAAATAGAGCTGAAGGAAGGAGAATTTAGGGTGACACGATGCGAATAGGATGTCTGAGAAGCAGAGAAAAAATCTCATCTCTTTCTTTCCAACAACAAAAAATTTATGAGCTTTAAAATGTTTAAACTTATAGTTACTCTCTTTTCAGAAAGAAACAAATATTTTGCAGCTTTGTGTTGCATAATATCTAAAATTGCTTTTTTTTCTGAAAACAGCAGTAGTCAACACTGCGGGTGTATTGTCTGACTCCATTCTTCTGTTTAGATTTGTGCACAGCTGAAACTTTGCACTTCCCTTAATGGATCCTCTGCTCTTGGTTTATTTGTCTGCATTGTGTGGGAATTAAAATAACTACTGTATATGCACTTTTGTTCGCCGTGGTGGCTGCGAGGTCATTAGAAAACCCAAACAGCTTCCTGCTTTATGTTGTGGATTTATGCATGTGTGCTGCTCTACAGATAAGAGGGCATGCAAAACGCTGAGACACGTAATGAGTTTTTGAAATGCCTACCTGCACACACATGTATGTTTCTGTATTGTGTGCAGGCACAGATTACAATGTCTTACTCTGTAGAAATTAATGTGACTTCCTCGTGTCCCCGGTGTTGGATAAAGAAAACATAATCATGTTTTCAGTGGTGTGTATCTATCACTGAAGCCCGCTCTGGTATGTGCATATTAGGCGTCATATCCTCCATTAGCTGTGTGCGCCGTCATTCGCACAACATTAACACCATGCTGAGGCGTTATCCTCATCCTCTCTCTTTCTCTCGGGTGTTCAAACACACTGAAGGAGATTTAGTGGTAAATGAGATGAAGCATGTGGCTGTGGCTGCTCAGTAATCTCAGCCAACGACCATCACGCTGAAGGTATTTGCAGGCTGAATGTTGAGAGCAAAACACAGCTAGGAAAGAGGCAGCAGTGCTGGTCATGCCTGGATGAAGTCTGTTAAGAGAAACCACAGCGTGGATGGCCTGTGGGCAGACAGCACAGAGTGATGGTTTAACACACACACACATACACACTTAAAGGCAGGTCTACCAGAAGCAGGTGGGGACCCCAGGATTTGGTAATGGGACAGTCCTGATGGATCGCTTGCCTGACAGCCTGCAGTGCTTTTCTCAATGAGAGGCCAACATCAGCAGGGGGCGAATGAGTTTTAAATCACCTGTGTAACCCACTTATACAGACTCTTTCCCAAGATGTTTCAGTACAGAGGAGAGGGCTCAGAGGTGATTTTCTGAATATGAATCAGCTCATAAATTCTGACCTTTCTAATGAATGTGTTTGTTCCTTTATTCGTCATAGTTAATCAGCACGTGAGAGCTGAGTCATACATCACAAGGCTCTGTCAGACTTTACTTATGTTCATATGAATGCCTGTAATGGGACTTGTGAATAGGAATTGCTTAGATGCCTCCAACACATCTATCATAACTATTCAAGTAATCTAAATCATATTCCAAAGGAAGTCCCCTAAAATCCTCTGTCTTAATTAAACGGATTCACCATGAATCTGTAAAGCCAGTAGCAACAAACCTGAAGGGAGGTCTTGATATATTTTGTTAGCTAAGCTTTAATTTGAAGTTTAAGATGGTTGCCATTTTTCGAAGCTGTGGAACACTTCCACAAATGTTAAAAATTAAAATCGATTTTCGTCTATTGATAATTATACAAACTAAAATGTTAATTACACCCAACAAAACATAACAGTTGATAAGAGCATAGCAAATATTAGTGCACATGTCATTATGATTATGCATTTAATTTGTTGTTCTTGTTCTTCTAAACTTATAAATGATACTGGGCATTTTGCAGTATTTTCAGTGACCTACAACTGTGAGCATCTTTTGTGTACTTGTATAAGTTGCTATATTTATTTATTTCATGATACTGTACATACAATATAAGCATTCACGGTCTGTGCTGTTTTAATTTCTACCATGCAATACAATACATGCATATTGTATCTACTGATGATCTGGATAAAGTCAGCAATGCCGTTTAAGCAATATGACATGAGAGGGGGTGCTGTTATACTGAATATTAGCACGGCTGTAATTCAGTCATAGCTAATCGAAGAGTGTGCTGATATTCAGTATAACAGCACAACTTTGAGTGTGATATTGCTTTTATACAACAGCTCTACAAACGCCATTTATTAGTTTACAGCAATAAGTGACAACAAATTGTGATTTGTTAATTTATTGGATCATTTATTTGGCTCCACGAAAACAGATAGTTACACAACTGGACTGGGACTGCACTGTTGCCAAGCAACACATCATCATTTTTCCTGAACAGTAGCATGTTAGCTTTGATCTGTAAGTCTACATGTCACTGCAGCCCAGCCAAGTCTGAAAGCAGCTCAAAGCCCATGTTGTTTGCCTTACAGTGTTAGCTTTGGTTTTGGTCAGGAGCACTGAAGGTTTGCGCTGAAGTATCCAGACTTTCTGAAAATGTTTATGTTTGTGGTGCAAAGTTTGCTACAATCTTAAGATGGATAACGACAAATTGTTTAGGCTTCTTCTTCTTCTCCTTCCTTCTTCTTTCGTTCTTTAATGCTCTATATCAGCACTAATATAACAACTCTTGTTCAATCACATTACTTGGTCATAACTAACTGCTGTATTATTGAATAATACAATTATAAGGTTCCATACAGGAATTGTTCAGCTAAATTGGATTCACACTTCATTTTAAAGTTTTAAACATCACTCTCAAGTAAAGTGACGGAAGATGCTTGGCAGGCGTCAAATTATATCACAGACCATTTAATACCACAGCATCCAAAGGAGACTTTGAAACAACCTGTGTGAGGAATTCAGCCTGTCATCTAAATCTCTTTTTATGACTCTGTTTCCTGTAGCTGTAATGATATCACAATGATATATTACTGTACTTAACTATACTTCATTATTTAAAGGAGGTGTTTACAACTCACCCCCCTTTGACAAACAAACTTTATTCTAACAAACAGACTGATGGTTCATTAAATTTATACATGACAGGCTCTTCAAAAGAGATATTACTGGTGTGAAAAAACAGTGAAGAACCATACGGACAGAGTGTCTGACAAAGCCAATTAGTAAAGACATCATTGAGGAGATTTATAATTTAGAACAAAGATGTTTTTCTTTTCCAGTCAAAGCGACATGAAATGAGCCTCCTGAAAAACTGTCACGTCAGAGCTAATTAAAGTGAAAATGCTGAAGAAGGGTTATCCCTCAGAGCTGTTTTCTCACTTACAATCTGGACTTTTGTTTCTTAAGGGTACCCGAGACATTTTCAAGAATTCATGACCATTTTTTTCTTGCTTGGCTGCTGCTTTTTTGTGGTTTTACCCTACAGTTAAACAAAGCTTATCAATATTCTCAGTCTGTGTTATAGAACCTGGAGATAAAAAAAAAGTGTTTTATTTCCTTTAGAACAGAAGATCTATAGCTGGTACAGCTTCTTTTAAACTCAAGGAAATTAAGGGAATTTATGTACACTTGACATGTGACTTTCAACCTGTTCAGACTGAAACTGTTTCACTTAACGTAGAGAAAGTCTGAGATTGTGTCCAAAACAATTCACTATTCTATTCAGTATTTTGTGACAGCTGCTGATATGAGAGTGGTATTGATCTTCACATCAAACTCTGCAAGAAAAAGTGAATTTCTTTAAAACGTCAAACTGTTTCTTAAATAAAAATCAATCACTAAACTTGACATCACACTATAGTTTCCTTTTTCACTGAATAGTGAAATAAATCAGTATTAATATGTCAGATTTATGTTAGGACGCTGAAACGATGGTGAATAGATCAGTTGATGAACAGAAAATTAATCTGTAACGATTGTTTAGTTTTACCATGTCAAACGTCTTTGGTTGTTGACTCTTGGTTGGACAAAACAAGCAATTTGAAGATATCACATTGGGAAATATGATTTTATTAACCAAACAATTGTTGGATTATCCATCATATTCTGTCTTTTCTTCAGATGTTTCGATGGCCCATCGCCAGTAGGCTGGATGGAAACGAGATGCTGGAGATCCAAGTGTACAACTACAGCAAAGTCTTTTCCAACAGGTGAGATGTGCTACTTCTCCCAGCTCGTTTTGAAACCACATTTTACCACAACAAACAGCATTTCTGGGTAAACTGGTTTCAGCCTCCCTGTCACAGTCTGTGACCAATTCAGACTGTCACACGGCGCACGTTTCTCATCTGAAGGAGAATAAGCTTGTACTCCCTGAGAGCTTGTTCTAAATTGACTCGATTGTGTGCGTAACAGACTGCAAACCACAGAGCTGGGGGTAATGAAACAACATTAACTCCTCAGTAATGAGCACATTTGTCACTTTACACTCTCCAAACAATCAGATCATGAAAAACACACACTGTTCTAGCGGACAATGCAGCTGGGATCTTGATTGTGGCTTATGCTCTAATTATCTGCATTGCATGTTTGATATCACACTTGCTTGGCAAATTTACTGATGTAAATATTTACCCTACAGACACATTTTACTGTTGTGGGTTGTTTTTACGGACAAATCCAAAGCTGACAAGTATATATTTAAATTATGATTATTTACAGTTCTTACGTTAATGACTAAAGTGCTGTTGAGCAGCCAAAACTTGCTTCGAGTGCCCTGCAAAGCAATCTTAGTTACTTCTAAGAAATCATTTGTGTGGAGGCAGTGGTGGAAAACTGGCTAATTAAGTAATTACCTCCTCCTCCTCCTCCTCGTCTTCTTGTTCTTGTTCTTGTGTTTTCTTCATCTTAGTTTGCCAAGTGCTGTTTGACGTGTCCGGATCCGTGCCAGGAAGTCTGTCCATCTCCTGCGTCCGTAACAAATCCAATCAGATCGTCACAGCCGCTGCTTTTAACTGGACGTCTTGTTGATGTGTCCAGAATGAGGGACACATTATGTCGCCCACGCAGTCATTAAAACTTTGTTTGTCTCCCTCTATAAGTGGGTGGTTAACGCATGTGTGTGCACACACAACTGGCTTAACATGAATGTAGCTGTGTGTACTGTAGGTGGTGACACACTTAGAAAGATTAATCAGAGCTAAAAAGCTGTTGACAGGTGTTCAGACAGATGTTGCATCAGTTCTACATCAAGACAACTCTTAACTGTCGTCATGAATTCTCTGGTGTCCTTATGTTGAAGAGGGAACACACATAACAGTTCACAGTGGGTCAGAAAGTAGTGATAGCTGGAACTCACTTTGCAACACAACTAGCCTAGACAATCAGACTTTGTTCAGTCTGGCATTGTGTTCGTGTTGGGCATTTTTTGTCGCAGCTGGGGTGGCTTTGAAAATATTGTTGTTGAAATTGTGTTGGTCCAACATTTCCCAGACTGAACTTTAGTGAAATATCTCAAAAACTTGATGAATTATGAATTGCCATGAAATTTGGTGCAGCAATTTGCAGTTCCCAGAGGGTGCATGCTTCTCCTGCCTTTTCCTTCAGGAAACTCTGATTGGCCTGGTTGCTTTTCTATTTGTGAAAGCAGATGTCTAAAAGCACCAGACCTTTTCTGAATCAGACGTGTGCAGCAGTTTGGAAACACAACGTGACACTTGATTTTCATTATTCTGTTACAGCAAACCAAAACAACCAAGGACTGACTGAGCCAGTTAAACATATGTATGAAGTACTTTGCAGTTTTCAGCACTCAAATAGTGGATTCAAGTTTTCCATTAGGGAATTAGAGAGAAAATAAGCAAGAAGAAGAAGACAAAAATATATTGTGTTGCTATTTTTAAACCAAATGCAGTTAAGAAACTTTTTTTATCTACTGTACTCACTCACTCCTTGGGAACGCCACAAACTCAAATGCATGTGCACGATATACACAAACAAGTACGCCTACATTTAAAGGCCACCCACTTATCCACACACATTTGGACACACACACACACACACACACATAGAAACAACCCGACGCACACTTAAGTGGGTAAATAATTCAGCGTGAGTCATAGCTTGTGTTGTTCTCACACCTGCTCCATATGTCCACAGGGTGCATAATTTCCAGGGTAACTGATCTGCTTCATCACTGCCGGCACCAACACACTGTAAGGCCAGTGTGTCACACCCAACGACCACAAGTGGGATCACATTACCACAACACAAAGAGAAAGCAATGATGCATGATGGTCTCTGTGCTGTAGTGGCATATATTTTATTATCTGTTTTCCCCCGTGGCTGAGAGATATGCTTTTATATTATGCACACTATCGAGAACACTGTGTGCACTGTGAGCTACTGCACACTGGAACAAAGAGGTCATATGATTGGATAACCTGAGGTCACTCACTCCCAGGTGGTCCACAGAGGAATATCAGAAGATTAATTATTAATGGTATTTTTTAATCAGAAAAATGTCCAAATCCAGGGGCTGAATCCTCTGAAGACATTTCTACCTCATCACAAGTTATGGACAAGTTAATTGTGACATGCCTGGACCTTCACTTTGATTTCTTTGAGATTGGAAACCCATTCAAATCCTTTGAAAGACCCACCCCCAGAGACATTTTATCAAATCAAAGATCCATTTGATGACACTGACTCAACTGCTTGGCTGTCTTCTAGAGCCTCAAAAATCCATTGTAAAGGCTCAGTCATCTCTGGTCTTAGAGATGGGGACCAGCTAAGGCCATCTTCAATGCAATATTCATTTGAATGAGACCGGTCTTAGCAATGTTGCCAATACAGAGGGCTCTGCCAAAAAAAATGCAACCATCCAGCAAGACTTGGTATTGATCTGTCACTACGTACAAGCCCATATTTCTGGTGGACTTCTTTGTAATGTGAGTGCTGTATTTCTCCTGTTTACCTTGCAATCAGTACAATGAAAGATAAAATAGTCACCACCATCCTTCAGAGTGCTAAAATCCTGTCTCACAGTTTTACAAACCACCCTGCAAAGTTACGGTGTTTGATAAGCCATCAGAGTTAAAGACCTTTTACTCTAACTGGACTTCCTGGAGATTATTTCATGTCTTACCATCACCTGAAGCAACACGTTCCACCAGCTCTGAATGCCTGCAGCGTTAGAGGCCTCTGACTGAGAATGAGGGTAGGAAACATGTGGCTAATATGAACATAAAAACTCTGCAGTGTTACCAGGTGCCAGGTTATGAAGTGACTAAAACATGGTTGCTGAGTTCAAGTCAGTCTGGCGCCTGAAAGCTTTTTCTTTAAGACAGTGAAGGAACAGTGAAGAGTGATAATGAAGAGAAAGAAAAGGTTAATCATGCTGCTGCATAGAGCTCTTTCAATGAAAGTGTAAAATGGAAGTGATTTATTATTTTTTCATGCTATTAAAACATGGTTGGTGGTGGGTTCAGTCCTTCTCCCCCTGAGGAGGTGGAAAGGTTGGAAACTCCCTGTTCTATATTATTCTTTTGAAATAAGCCCGTTCATTGATTAACACGGGTAGTGTAGCACCGTTTATCACAGACAGATTCATAAATCAAAGGTTAGGTCACAGCAGCTTGTGCCTTTACCAGATAAGTGCAAGACTGATAATAAGTGCCGTAAATCTGTTTTATTTATATAATATTGTGTAATTCTCATCAGTACTGGTGGTCCCAAAGAAACTAAAGAAACAGCATCAAGACAGATAGCTTCAACAAACAAGGTGTTTGCAATCACAAAATATAATTGTAATCAATATGAGATGGATTGATCTTGCTGAATCTTTGAGAAACTAGGCTCTGTTGTGATGTGTCAATGCCAGCCTTGAATATTAAAATGTGTGTCTGTCCTGCTCAGCAGACAGAATAACTGACACCAACCTGTCAGGAAGATCAATATGGGTTTTAAAATTCTGTTGGTCTTTTCTCTCCTTTAAAAAACATAAAAGTCAGCAACACTTTTGAACTACTTTCTCTGTTGTGTTGAGAGCAACAATTCCAATATTTCAGACTTTCTTAGATAAAACTTTTCCTGTTTTATTTTTTAAAACTACTTCAGAGTTATATGGTACCCTGTTTCCTCTCAGGTGAGATAAGACTGTTTACAATTCACATGGATGCTCTTTCCTCAGCACCAAATCTAATCTTCCCCTTTAGTAATATTTTATTTTATTTTCTTCATGAGTTTATCTTTATGGTTTTGATTTAGTCATAGGACATAAAATGGTAGCCCGGCAACAAAGTTTTTCTGGCTCCAAAACTGTATAATCCCTTCATGCCGTACACACGAGAGTCAACAGTGAATTGTTTTGTGTTAAAATTTGAGCTTACAGACATAAACCTCTTGGAAACCTTGGCCTGGCTTTCTCATGCCTAAAGCATTGAGATGAATACTGCTGATGGTAATTTTGTATTTCACCAGAAGCGTGAACTCATTTTTGTGATCTATATTTCACTAACATTCATCCATGCTTGCAGCTCAGTTCTAGGGAAGGTAGATAAAATCAATAAAGACATTCGTGATTCCCAGAGGATGAATCCAGCGGACTTTGGTAATGCCCTGACTTTTCCTCTAGCACCGCGAGGTTCAGTCAGATGCCTCGACTATCGAATGGTGTGCCATAAGATTTAGTGCAGACATCCCGCTCAGAATAAATCTGACCTTGTTGCATCCCCGAGGGAATTAAATCCAGGACATGAGGGGAGCAACAATATTTATAAAACCCAGAAGGGACACTGGTGAGAGCAGAGCAGAGGCCAAATAAACACACACACACACACACACTACAAACACTGCAGCAGTAACAGACCTCAGGCCAAGATTTCAATTTGTCCAACACTTAATGAGCAATTACCTGCAGAACAAATGACATTTCCGTCAGCTTAAGATGTACTTCATGTTACAAGTAAGATGCTGAACATGATAAACATTAAACCTGCTTAGCAGCAGCATGTTTTAGTTCAGGCGACCACTCGGGATGGAAATCAAGAACAAGCTCCAGTTGCAAACTGTTCCAGTTTGTTTCAGATCCACAGTATGCCTCTGAGCTTATCAATTCTTTTATCGATGCTGGTATGTTTTTCGGATTGTTGTGCATTGCAAAACAAAGATGTCAAACTCATACATCGTGGAGGAGCGGAAGAAGAAAACATCTTTCTCAAAGATGACATCTCTGCTAGTTGTAATATCAGTTAAATCATAATTTATATGCAACATAGGCTCAAATTCCAGGAAACTGCTTCCCAACCAAGCGTCACGTCCATTACAGCAAGTAAATGTCTTGTTCTAATAATATTAGTGCCATGCAGACATGCTTTGCAGTTTTTTTTTCTAAAACCTTAATGGAAACTATTGCTATTTTCTCATTTCATCCACTTTAGATGATGACAGACATACTGCTGTTGCCGCTAGCACTCAGACTCGCCCATCAATCCTCAAACAGCAAAACCTTTTCACACTCGCTGCACATGAAGAGAAAGTAAACAAAGAAGCAGCTTTTGCACATACTTTATTTCTACTCCGTATTCAGAGACAACAAAAGAGTTGAAAACCTGTGTGGGCCTACTTATTTTACACACAGAAAATTGAACAGGAATCATTGAGGAAATCAATCAAGAGTTGAATGGGAGAGCAGAATCGATAATGACATTGGTATTGATAAAGTCTTATGAATTCCCATCCCACATCACCACTGTGTAGCACAAGCACAGCCTCACTGTGCCGCTAGCTATGTTATATAATAGCTCGTGTCATTACATTGACAGGTGACTTGAGGATGAAAGGTTTTCTCATTGCAGGATCAATAAACACATGAAATAGGCCGGTAATTTATACATTGCTCCGTTCATCCTTTCCTCTTAGATGCTTTTGTGCCATGATGCAAATTTAACATCTTAAAAAATGACATTGGATTTGCTACATGGGTTTTTTTATTTGTTTTTTTAAATTGACATTAGCCAAAAACAGACATTTATTTTCAGTTATTTTATTTCTGGCCATGTATATACAGATGTAGTATCATCAAAATAGAGGTGTTTCCACCTCAGAAAATATTTGTCTCTCTTAAGTACCACTATTTTGACAGAAAAATCCAGCAGTGTAACTAATCATGGATTTATGTGGGTACTACATGAATGAACACGTCTACGTCTATCTTGAAACAAGATGTGATCCCCTAGTTTAATTTAATTTAAGTACCACTACAGGAAATCGAGAAGCACTGGTGGTACTTGTTACAGAGGACCAGTGATCTACAGCATCTTTACATCTCTATCATTTCCTCTTTCTCTCCCTCTACAGACTGACATTCGAATGAACTGAATGTAGGTCATACTGTGTTTACGGCAAACCCAGTTCAGCAAACCAACAAACCAAACAAGTCTTAATGGCTTTTTCTCTTGTTTGTGGTTAAAATATTATGCTGTGTGTGTGTGTGTAGAAATGCTGGAGTATTGATTGCATCCAATCAATAGATATTTCTGATTTATCCTTAAACACCAATGAAAGACATGTTTGCAGAGTCAGTTTCATATCGGTGTGTGTCTGCTAGTGTTGAGCAGTGCTTGGCTTCTCTTCAAGCTCATCAAAGGTCAAATCACACACACACACACACATACCTGTCACGTTGTAATGTTTCCATTTCCATTTCACACCGTCCTCCAGCTGAGAGACCAGCAGCTGTGCTGGATTAGTGCGACCTTGAGAGCAAGTCTGTGTTTTAAAAAATATATTTTACATTTCAAAGCTGCGCTCACCTCTTTTTTAAATTCACCTGAGCCAGAGAGTTCGTCATAGTCACGGCTCGATTTGTAAAAGAGACTCGAGGAGAACAAAGAGAAATAATACAAATTGAAAGGGAAGGGAGCTTTAAATTATAAAATAGATGAAAGTAAATTGTTTGCAGGACGTCAATCAATAATGAATGCCGCCTTTTGAAGTGCTAAAAAGTGAGCCAGAACATGATAGGGCCTGCTCAGTTCAATTATTCAGCACTTGTACACACATAACAATGACTGACCATTTGCTTTTCTAAGTAGCCCTGGACGTATTGATCCAGGGAGAGAAAGAGTGGATTATGCTTCAATGAGTTAGTGTTTTCTGTGATATTGCTTAGAGCTGTGGAGGTTTCTATTCAACTTCATCTTCAAAGAAAAAGTTAACTGCACTAAACCATTGATATCCTCTCAAGTGATGTCAAGCTTGTAAAGTTGAGCATAAAGTAATTCAGACGGGAGATGCACCTTCACAAAGAAAGCATCTACTGCCATCTGAGGGGAAGCACTTACTTACTATTGAAGAGTCGAGTTCTGGTCTAGTCGAGTCTAAATTTACCTCATTATTAAGTTTTGAAGCTCAGCTGATAAATGTAGCCTCACTTTCTACTGCAGCTTGAATTCATCACCATGAACTCCAGAGGACAGAAGAGGTATAGGTGAGGAGAGAGGAGATGGAGATAAAGGAAGAGAGAGAGAGAGAGAGAGAAAGCAAGACTAGAGAATTCATGAGTGCTGGCAGGATGCAGCTACTGCTTGGAGGACACATATTGACGCTAGAAAAAGCTGCATCCGCTGGAGGAAAGGAAATGCAAACAAGATATCTCACTCACCTCTAGCCAGTGTGGAGACTCGAACTCACACTGCATCAACACGGTGCATGCTCTCTATCAATTGCGGTAATGTTTGAGACAGTAACGAATATTTGTGAGCAAAAACAGCATCAAGAAGACGTATGATTCGTGATGTTCACACAGTATGAGCACATTTCGTTCATGCGTTTACATATGATTGATTTTGTGGGCCAGTTAGCCTTCCCGAAGTGGTGTGAAATCAGGCATCTTTAACCAAGTCACTCTCATCTGGCTGTCAGTTTCAATTGTTCTGTTGGGAAGCTCATCGTTTGCTGCGATCCCTGCAGATTTCTCCTATCTACAATATCTATGCGTGTGTGTATGCCAAGTGGTAAACTATTGATTGCATGCACTTGTGTTATGATATTACATCTCCCTGCGGACGCATATCCAGCTAAGTGATTGTGTGTCTGTCCTTCCTAATGATTGTCTCGTTGCCCCATTTTAATATGTCTAGAACAGAGCTAGTGACCATTATGGTAGAAATGCCATACGTTTGTAGTTCATTGGGGGCTGTGCCGCATGTTCTTTGTGTGTAAATGATTGCTCGGCAAACAACACACGGTTTTGTGGGAAATTCTTTAAATTATTCACCAGCTCTAATTGGCTAGCTGAAGAGGGACTGTATTGGGTTTCTTCCCACTGTTATGGTCTATGAAGGATCACTGAGCTGCATGGAAATTAACCTCATGTCTTATGATCATGTATGTTGCAACAAGTCCTATTCTGGCGTGTTTCCAACCATGACAATGAATAAAGTACTTTTATCCAAGCCCAATATTTCCATTAACCAAGTCAATGTTGTGCCTAAACCTTAAGCACGGTGCTGTCACATCATAAAACTGATTTATTTTATTTTTTTATAACAGTTTTAATGGAAACAGACAATGTCAGTCAGGGCACCATCATTCTAGAGCGTACGATTGCAGAGTTGGTTATGTGATGGTTTAAAACTACCATTCTAGACAATATAGACCTGAACACACTGTTGCCCATAAAGTTGAAATATAATATTTTTTCCCTCTTCTCATTAAATAATTGTGACAATGTGATTTATTCTTGATAGATAAAATGTATCTTCTTAAAACTTTATTGATCAATCTCTTCCAAACATATATCAGGTCAAACATATAACATAGTAGAAATTAAACCACAATCAACCTCTTCTTCTTCTTCTTCTTCTCTTCTTTTCCCTTCAGGGGTCGCCACAGCGAATCAGTTGCCTCCATCTAACCCTGTCTTCTGCATCCTCTTCTCTCACACCAACTACCTTCATGTCGCCTTTCACTGCATCCATAAACCTCCTCTTTGGTCTTCCTCTAGGCCTCCTGTCTGGCAGTTCAAAACTCAGCATCCTTCTACCAATATATTCACTATCTCTCCTCTGGACATGTCCGAACCATCTCAGTCTGACCTCTCTGACTTTATCTCCAAAACCTCTAACATGTGCTGTCCAAACGATAATCAACCTGATGTGTGTAAATAGGAATAAAAGGAGGAATGTGTCTTTTATGGGCAACAGTGTAAAGAGCTTGAAAGTAGGACTTTGGCTGACATGTGGCATCAATTGTTCATTTGTTTCACGTATTATCTGAGCTTTGAAAAAAGCTTAGTCATAATTACGACTTGGATGATGATAAGAATGCCAAATATGCTGAAATAATCCATTCCATGGGGTTTTACGTGCTGGTGATTGGTGTCCAAATATACAAATCTTTTAATTTATTCTGTTAGACTTCATTTTAGTTAATATAAAGTTGTGAAAGTGTTTTCTTTCAATGCAAATGTAGAGGGAAAAAAAGCTACGTGTTGAGGTAAGATCACAGAGTCTCTGAAGCCTTCGGCTTTACTTTTAAATTAAAACAGAAACTTTCCTTTTCTCGCTTCAAGTAACAGCAAACTTTAGAAAATAAACCCTTTTCACTCAGTGTGTTGTGTGAATGAAATGTGTGTGTGTGTGTGTGTGTGTGTGTTACTTGTCCTTGGGGGCATTGATTAGAGCTTAAGAGAGGTGGCTGAGAAATGCTGCCTGGTGGTGAAATGTATTGAAAGCTTTGGAGAATTAGTTCTCTGTAATATTCGCAGCCCTAAGTGGCACAATATGAGCCGCTGGAATATTTCCTTTTACGTGCTACCAGATAGCACGTAATTTCCAAATCACGATAATTAGAGACAATAACAATTATGCTAAATTGCGACTCCAAAGTTTTCGAATGTGTTCTTAATGGTGCTTATTGTGTTGTTCCATATCTCAGTTCCGTGCTGAGTGAATAGCAAAAGAATAACGATGACGATCAGTTGCATACGAAATGCAAAAATAACAAAGAGGTGATGCTAGGTGAAAGTAAGAATGATTGACTGTGTGTGTGTGTGTGTGTGTGTGTGTGTGTGTGTGTCAATTTGAGCATCCTTTAAATTGCTTTGACGAGTGACACACTGCAGTGAGCTGGTGACAAAGGCAGTATGGCACTTGCTCAACGTCTGTCACAGCACATACTCATCACCTACAGGTCTAAAGCAGTCTGTTCATGACTCTATCACTGACACACTCCCTGCGAGTGGTGGAGAACAGATGTTTTTAGTGAATATTTGTCTGTTTACATTTAGTGTAACCGAAAGAGTCAGACAACTAGTGATGTGACAGTGGGATTATAGATTTACACGGTTAAACAGATGGGTGAAACAAAGGACAAAAATACCATATATTGATGTAATCCGTGTATTGATTTCTGTTTACGACGACTCTGTTTTTGTGTCTTCATGCAGGCTGGTGGGGACTTTCTGTATGGTGCTCCAGAAGGTGGCTGAGGAGGGGCACCTCGAGCTGACCGACACTCTCATCGATGATAACAACACGTCAATAAAGGTGAAGCTAGATGCTGCGCTCCGTCTAGAGTGTCGCCAATCTACAAAGGTTACACTGTGGGAAGGTTAAACGTTTGGAGAGCCTGTTCATATCTCTGCACTGTTTCTCATTTAATGAGCAATGCAATTACTCTCTTCACAATTTGTGTTTATTTGCCCCAAACAACAAATACACCAAATGAACAGATGGCAGATGTAGCTAGTTGGCTGAACATGTGTTTGTGTCTGCGTTAATGTTTTAATTATCCGTTCAAATTCACCACAAATGAAAACGTGGGAAAAGTAGGACTTTATTTTATTTATTTTTTTGGTTGGTGGAGAACAAAACAGAGCTATGTGTCTACATATCTGCTGGAGTTATAAATAAAATGCTGTTTTCCAACATCTTCACCAACAACTTCATGAGGAGAAAACCACTGACAGAATAAAGAATGGACAGCGTATTCATGACGTCACCCACAGGTTTCTGGAGAGCTGTTTTGAAACTCTGTGGCTCAGACTGCCAGAGCATGTTGGTAATCCTGCCTCTTCCGCCTCCCAGCTAGTCTGAAAATTGGCAAGCCCGAGGCGGACTGATGGACACCTGGGTGCTCAAACGAGCCATACCTACCTGTCAATCGAAGCATCCATGCTGTTAATTCTGCATAACTTTAAGCCTTAATATAATTTGATCAGGTGAGTTCTATAAAATAGACCCTCAGTACAGTTGTCATGAACAGGGAAATTAGCTATAGAGACCAAAACTGTTTTTTTTGTACCAGGCTGTAAACATGTTTATTTCTGCTGTGGGCTTCTGCTGGGACAGTTTTTGGCTGCTTGGGGAAAACATATGGTGTTTAAGTTTTGAACTGCATCAATGAAATCAATGAATGCATGTTTAACAGCTGCTATAAGGACATCCAAAATGAGGAGTAAACGAAATGTATACAAAGCCTCAAACTAATACTGTAGAGGCAAAGAACTACATTTAAAATTGTCCAACATTTCCAAAAACTTATAAAATTATCTCTCATCTAGAATACTTTGTGACTCGTAACCATAAAAACGAGTGTGGGGTTTAAATATTTAACTCATATAGACAGAACATGGTTGAACACGTTTTTTCCAACCTTAAAGCTTCTTGAACAGAAAATTGAAAGGACATACTAAAGTCCAAAAACAACTAAATGTTTACAAAAGTTGAAATCAAACCTTTTATAATTATGAAATGATACAACTTACCTCACAGCAGTGGAGTTAAAATAAATCCCATTAGGCAGTGAAATGCATTTACAAGCAAATGGAGAAACGTTAAATGGAGGCATCAATCTTCCCATGCACCTTCAGCGGTGGCAATAAGAGAAGTAACAGCCATCACCTGGCCTATAAAGACGCCGCCGTTCAACGAGCATCTGATGGAAATACAACAGTCTCTTAGCAACATCAGCACATTAGAACCCTTGCCATTAACATTAATTCAAATATGTGGTATTGATTGGAAATTGTGTTTAGAACAACTAAACAGAGAGCGGCTCAGGATGGATGTATAATGCATATAATGACTATGATTGGATATGTGAGGGAGAACTTAACAGTATGAGGTTTGAAAGCACCCCAGGGTGCAGAGTTATGTTAGTGGAGCTTGAAGTGCTGATGTGATGTTTCTGAGATGATAAAACACAGCGTGGAATTGCTCTAGGGATCACACACACACACCCACTCACATACACCAACATATGTGTGAGAAGCTTACCGTGATCACACATCAAAGCATACATGCAATTAGGAGAATATCTGTACATCCCTGCTGGAAGGAACTGGAGAAACTAAATCCACCATCACCTGAGAGACCTTTTTTTTTCAGCTGCACTGGTGTTGTTGCCATAGCTACAAATCTAACTCCCATCACCTTGTGACGATGCGAGGAAGAGGAGAGTGACATATACAGAGAGAGAGAGAAGAAGGAAGAATTTTCCCCTCATCCGTCTTTGTCAGTAGAATAAACTGGCCGCTCCATAATAAAGATGAGGTCATTGTCAGGAGGATAATATTTGTCCAAACACGAGTCCCCACAAGACACTAAAGACAAACTACAGTGTCACCATTGTTTCCTGGCCTGGATTAAACTAAAATTCCCTGTCAGTCTAAATTCTCACTGCAGATACCGAGGAGAAGAGATGATTTATAGTGCTGTTAAAGTTTGTCGCTCATGCCGAGAGCTTTTTTTAAACAAAATTAAATGGATGCTATATACGTAAGACTAAGCCTTAAGGCATTGGCTGTTCTGTAATTTAACTGGGCTAGTTCAGATCGGTTCATAAATATCCTGTGACAGTGCCACAGTGTGTGCAGTGTCTCTATATTGTAGTGTATTGTAGTATATTGTGTAAGTATATGTACGTTGAGTTTATAAATTAAATTTAAAAGCAAAGAAAGAAAATGTTTTATACACAAACACTATGTAAAATACTGTACACACCCATGTATTAATAATAATTAATATTCATTAAATTCAGAATCATCAGAATGTGTTTTTCATACAGCGATAATAAGGATATTGAGGGGAACATTTCACATAAAATCCTAATGTCAGCCTCATTGTAGCTCTAGAGGAAAATGTTTAATGGCTATCCATTTTAGACTTTCCAGCTGGCAAAGTCTAAAATATAATAATAGAACATATATATGTATATAATTATTGATAGGGCACGTGGAAAGATTTAATCAAACTGAATTTAATGAATAGTTTGATATGATTTGAGAAGCCTGTGCTCTTCAGACTTTATTAAAGCAGATTAATTTAATTATCTTGACAGCACACAAACTAAAATGATATTAGTGTCAGGGACTAACTGTGCTGTCAAATTTGTTATTGTAGAGTTTCTAGATTAGACATGTCATAAAGTCCTTGGAAATAATGAGATCTATTCAACAGGTAGAGTCGACCACCTGTATAAGAAGTGACTGTCTGCTGATGAGGCTTATTTTCATTCTGTTTTCAGACCAACGTTACCATAGAGATCAGATACCAGTCGATGGATGGCACAGTGGGAGTGTGGAGTGATGGGGAGTTCCTGGATGTTCCTTACGACCGAGACGGGATGTTTGCCTTCGAAACCGACAGCTTGCTGTCAGGTCAGAGCCACGGCTCAGGGACTTCTCCTGGGCGATCCTTACAGGGATCCATACCGACCTTCAGGAAGTGAGTCAAACATACAACTGTCTAGATGAACTAACTCGATTAAATGACATTACAGTGCATCAGGCTGTGAAATGCTTCTGGGTTTGCCTCTGAATATTAAATTAATGTCTCGCCACAACAGCAAACAAGTTGTGTTGTTTTAATTATGTGATATAGTTTTTAACAGATAATTAACAGCACTACTGATGATAACTTGAATATGTTGAGGTTGACAGATGAATCCAGAATTCACACACCGATGAGGCTTCATGCTGTCCAGCTGATGTAACATCTGTCACTGTGGTGGAGGCGCACATGTAGGAATCCTAACAATAGGCAGACTTATCAAAGAATGTGGTGGCAAAGATGCCCAAAAACCAAAAACCTCCTATTGCTAAAACAATCTATGAATCAGCAGAGCATAGAGTATATTTTGTAAACATGTTAGTATATGATGCAGATGTTTGTGCAAAGATGTTATTAAGCGATCAGGGGTTTTGAAGTTATGAACAGCTAGCATCTAAAAGTTGTATTATCTCATAAGACAGATTTGAATTTGCCACTTTAGAGGTGTGGGGAACATCCAAACGTATAGGTGCTGTGGAGTACTGCTGTTGGTTGGGGTGAAGACTACAAGATTACAGAAATCTATGGGTGCGGAGTCAGAAAGGAGACCAGACCTGAACATGTTATAGGGGTGTGATGCTAAATCTGACTTTGTTTTAAGTGTACAGCATGTGGCGATATATAGCTTGTTTGTCACAAGCAAACATTCAAATTGAAATGAGAAAGCAGAAACATTGTGGCTAAAGTCGTACAGTCTCTCTACAATTTAGAATGTATCACTCATCGTAGTCCATCATCATAGACAAGTAATCCCATGGTGTACATAGTTTTATAGATTTATTCTGAAAAATTGTAAAGTCCTCCTCCCCACAGGCTGCTTTTGACTCTGTGCACTGTCACTCGGTTTTCGTGTTTTTGCTGAATAGCATGTGAAATAATCTGTGGGTGGTATCGATTTCCACTGAGACTATCTGCACAGCCAGACCCCTAACTTCATCATAATACTCATGTTGAATGGGCATGTGAGAAAATGTGTATGTGTGGGCCTGAATGCAGCTGTGCCCTTGTTTTGTTTTGCTGGTTTGTTTGTTGGCACTGACGGCCTCAGTTGCACTGTCTTATGGCATAAAATTAAAAAACTGTTCAGGGTCTTTCGATGTAAGAATGAGAGCAGCCCGAGGAAAACAACAAAACTCGACTAATCTAACTTTTAGAGCATCCCACGGGAGTTATGTAACAGACTCAGTGTTTGGATTTGGTCGACAAAGAAAAAAGAGCTGTGGAGAAATACTGTAAAAGGATTCAATAAAAGTGGGATGAGAGTAGTCACCAAACTCACGAAGATAAAACTTTTATTCAACATGCAGTATGTCAGGTTATTATTGATGCTGTATCTCTGGCACTTACATTTCCCCACGTTTCATCAGGTAAACAAGCCCTGTGTCCTTGCTGCCTGGCGATTGCAGCTGTCATCAAGCTGCCGTGGTTGCAAAGAGCTGTCAGTCAGACTTTGCAGAGGCTGCTATAGGGCTTTAGTCTGAAAAAAAAGTGAATTGGTTGCTGAGAAAATACCAATAACTTGCAGGCTAGCCAACAAATCCACCTCTAATACATCTCACACCATTGCTGGACAGACTGACAGGCTTGTGAGAAAATGTTAATAGCCTTGCCACTTCTCATCCCTTCGTCTCATCCAAACCCTTTATATCCTGAATTACCAGCACCTCACTTTATCTCTGCTCGGGAGACTTTCAGGATAAAAACTTTCTAAAGGTGTTTCATTGTGTGCTAAATTCTGACACTTCACAGCCAGTGTTAATTGTTTTTGTTCTGCTAATGGAGCAATAACGTGCAGGAGATAATAATTGGGGATGACTGTTTTATTCCTCTAGGGAAGAGGAGGTGGAGGAGGAGAGTGTCATAAACAGTTTAGCCTCAAGGTATTTCCTACATCCTTCCTGTCTGTTTGATTTTTCACATTTTGGTTTGTGGTTTTGTGTCTGTTTTACTGCCTCTATTAGTATTTCACAGTAATGTCACGTAATTTTTCTTTAAGTAAAACCAGTTATGTGTCCCTCCCAGGCTCGAGTTACCATCAGTCTTTGTGAGACTTTTTATAAACAGGATTTTGTTTCACAAACACAAGCTCTTCTATTATGGATTATTCCCATGCAGTATGATAACTGCTTGGAGTGAAAGAACAAATACAAGAGCTGTCTACACCAAGCTCCACCCACTGCTGTCTGTTTCTATTTTCTATATTGTATTTGCAGCCTAAAGGTCATGTATGCTGCTTACAAGAGATTTGGGCTCTGTGCAGTTTTCATATATAATTTCATTATAACTCCACAATATGACTGCAATAGAGTGTAGGTGGCTTGTTAAAGCATATTGGTTTCTCCTCATCCCCTTAATTGAGTGAAATTGCACCCGAAGTTGACCATCCCACTGCTACCGCCTCTAATTTCTCCAGCCTCTGCCTCCCTTCACATTGTCTCCGGAACTGCGAGATGATTTATGGTGGCGCCCATGAAGCATTTTGTGCTATCTGTACCACCACAATAAGTCGGCTTTGCAGGGGTTTTGTTATTCTTATAAATAAATCACCTTCTGCATGGTTTTACTGCCAGTGAAGCAGATCTGCTGAATAGTTCATGCACACAAAGAGAATGGATTTAAGGCTCCAGTTGTTATTTGATCTGCAGACATCAAATACTGGAAAAAAAACAAACAGTGAGATGAAATGAGGTTTGCACATTGGATTGTCATCAGAGAACACGTCTGATCTTACAGACCCTAAATGAACCTGTATTGCCCCACTGATAGATATTGCTGTAAACAGCCTTTGTGTTTATTCAGAGCATTTAAATATGCATGAATCATTTGCATCAAATCAACACTTGATGGGGACAGTTCAGCCTGAGCAAAGCTTCTGTTGAATGGATAATTCACTGAAACAAGTAATGAATATTCAGATTTTTTTGCCAAGTGTGTGATTCATTTGTCCATCAGTGTAAACTGCTGTGTCTTCAAAGACAGCTCCGGCATCACATGGTGATAATGCACCATCACACAGCACCATGGTGCAGGTGGTGTGTGCTCTTTTGTCTCACCTGTCTTTATCTCAGCCGGTCTGCTCACTGCAGCACTGACCAGTGTTCCCACGCAGCCTGGAAAACCTGGAAATCTATAGACTAGTTTTTCAGTCATGGAAACACCTGAAAATGGATTAAAATTACCTGGAAATAAGCTATGTTGTCCTGGAATAACCCCTTACACTATGTAAACTCCTATGTAAACTTAGGTGCCTATTTGTTTGGGACTCGTCTATCTGTAACGTAAGCTGCACAGTGCGCTGAAAAAACGTGAAGTGCAATGGATTTGTATAGTTGCATGAACTATTAGATTTCTATGGCTGTGGCATGTAGGGTTTAGAGGAAAACTGTGGTCAGTCAACCCCAGTGACCCCGGTGGAAACAACAGCTGTGGTGAGAGCAGCCAAACACACCATGAAGGCGAGCTAACCAGTAATGATGCTGAGGCACTTCATTATGAAGCCTGCATCATTAGAAAAGAAGAAATACATTTTGTTACTTTTGCTTTTTTTGCCATTCTTATTGGTCCGTAAAATTTCACGACATCACATATCTGACATTTGCTAAGCCCCGTCCCCTTAGTTACTGTTGCTACACCTGTCAGGATGTCCTTATGCAGATATAACTTAAATCTCTTCATTTTTTAAAACAATGAGTTCTTTTTCAAACATACATTGACAAAATAAATCTTGCTGTTATTTTGAACATCTATTTCTCTGTTTTTCTGTGTCTGTATTGAGCTGGTCAAACTAACATTAGCTCCACAAGTTGATTTGGTTGACTTTTTCCAGATGATATGTTTTAAAATGAGAACTGAGAAATTGACTTGGAGTGTAAACTTCCCTAAATTGAATAAAGAGCAGGACAGAGCCGCTAATGTTACCCTACACTCTGATACTCTGATGGCATCCGGGACCAGCTACCAACATAGTAAATGTGCTCATTGTAAGTACTTAGATTTTTTTAAATTACCCTGTAACCTCAATCACTACTGTAGTTAGTTTGTAATGTGCTCCTCCTTTGAAGTAACGCACCATTACTAATGTAGATAGTGAGCTAGTTAGTCGGCCATCTTAATGTTTCCAGCTGTATTTAGGGCAGCCTTAGACGAAATGAGACGAGAGAAATGCAGTAACGCAGTAGATCAGGAGCAGTCTCTTGGTTTGCAAAGGTCTGATGCACAGTAGCGGTAATGTGTTCGGTGCTGATGCTGAAGAGGTCGAGCAGCTCTTGAGGCTTACCACTGATGCACAGTTTAACCTATTCCTGATACTTTTGGTCCTGTGTTTTTTGGTTTAGGAAAGGCCAAAAAAAAGTCAGTAATCCACTAAGCCCTTGTCAGGAAATGAACCATTTTCAGATCAGCGGGTCGAGACATTGCTGATACGCTGTAATCCCAGATAAGGCTTTATGGAGTCCGTCTCAGTTTAACACTCAACGATAAGTGCCATAAAAATAAGAAAAGATCAAAGTTTTTTACGGTCAAATAAAAATGTGTTTTTTTTTCATTGCTTTTTTATGCTGTGTTGTAAATGATCTGAACGATATATTGTTTTCTGTCTTCAGCTGTTCTCGACTTGTTACCTCTTGAATTTTTGACAACCCTTCCTCTTCTCACATCGCAGTATTCTCTTGAGGGACTGCTCTGTGTTGTCAGCTCTGCTGCTGTGTTTTGGTTTGCAGTGGTTCTTGTTCTCAGCTTGTGTGTGATAGTACAGTCTGTAAATTTGAACACTGCGAGTGAGCGAGTGAGCAAGTAAGCTCCTCTCTGTTATTTTTCTCTTCCAAGCTCTGATGTGGGAGAAGAAGACGACGACGACATGAAGACATGTCTCTTGGGGTAAATCCCAGTTGCTGCATCACCTTGTGTGTTTGTCCCAGATAGAAGTTGTGAAACACTAGGATGTAGAAGAGTTAATTTTCTCATAAGAGAAGATTATTTAGAAGATAATGAAGACAAAAAAATGCTTTTGGTGTCCTGTAGACATCATCAGGGATGTCTAGAAAAAAAGCAACGTTTGGTCTTTAAAAGCCTTCGAAGCAGACAGGATGAAGCTATATCGTCCAGGGATTTCTTTCCAGCCGAGTGATGCAATAACAGAGTAAAAAATGCAAGACTTCTTTTTGGAGTGAACATTAAAATTTAAACAGTAATGGATGTTCATAGAAGAACTGCATGTTGTGTAATGTACATTCTCCTGCTCCTTTCTCCCTCTTCATTTTCCTTGCCATCCTTCTCCTTTGTCTTACTTCTTCTGTCTGCATTATGTAGATGATTCATCCACACAGACACACTGAAGTCTAATTATTCTACAGATAAACACACACACACACACACAAATAAACACATAATATGGCCCAAAGATTTTCTAAATGTTATGTTTGCTCTAAGTAGGTCATGAAGGCTCAACGCAGGCTTTTATTTTCGGGTGTGACGGCATTAAACTTGCATAAGCTTCTATCTGTGTGACACTAATGAGGTTAAAGTTAGGAGCAAACACTTGCCAGATCACAGACAAAGAATATCAATTAACTTTCCTCTAGGCAAATGAAGTAGCTACTCAAAAGCACTTGAGATGAGATGTCACAGGGATAAATAATATTGATGTCCTGAGCAGCAGGGGAAGAAATCTGCTAAAGAGATAAAGTATTTAGAGACAGAGAGAGTGAGAAAAGGGACTGCAGAGCATTCAATAAGGTTTCAGGACAGACGGTTCTGGTTTAGTGAAACTGTGCCATCAGGTAGAGCTGGCTTTGGTTCAGGGGCTGCGGGATGCACTAAAATATGTGCATCCTATCTATGTATGTAAGAGAGAGAGAACTGGTGTGTAGGGTATCTCATTGAGCTTCATTCAGCAGAGTCCGCAGAGCAGAACATGTGGTATATGCCAATGAATTATTGATCGCTGGTGGGGTTTTTTTATTTTATTCTCTACATGAGAGTTTGCTACGGTGGCTGAGAGAGAGAGAGTTCAACACATATTAAAACACGTGCAAATAAACAAAACAGAGCACACATCTTCACTACTTACAATATTTGGCAATGTATGTCACATTTAAACAAATTCTGAATAAATAAGCAGGAGTCTGGCAGCATTGAGTGTGTTCAATTTAAAGTAACTCCTCAGTGCAGCCATGCAGCAAGCTAAACACACTTAAGGTTAAAGACAGGAGTTCGACATTTAATTTTTTACTGGAAACGGGTGTAAAACTGAAACAGTTTTGGTTTAAAAAAAAAAGTGAGATAGAACACAAGACAACAAGAGAACTGGAGTCAACTTATGCCATGAAACACCAGTGAAAGAACATAAATTCTCTAATCAGAAGTACATTAATTAGGTATTATAGTAAACATAAACATAGTCGACAAGAGCAAAACAGTGCAATAATAGCAAGCTGGAATGTTATAGTATCTATGTTGTACCATTTACCATACACCAAAAAACTTTTACGTCAGCGCCCGAGTTATAATTCTGAGATATTTGGAATTTCTGACAATGACAACATCTCCCAATGTGAGGTATTTCTGTTCTTTCCATAGCTCTGGCATTGTGTGCACGCAGCATACGCAACAAATTAGCCTGAGGCAGCTAGTATAATGGCTAGATTCATATATAGTTGTAAGAAATTGTGTTTCCTACAGATAAAAATAGCTGGAAAATGTGATTTCACTGAGCTGAATACCGCTTATGTTCTGAGCTTAGAGATTTGTGGTTCTCAAAGGATGCTACAAACATTTGATGACTTTTTAATATGATGCATTGCTGGTAATTAAAGTACCCAAAAGTATATAAAGTAGTATAATTATCTCAACCTTAAACAACTACACCACCAAAATGCATCATGCACATGAATGTATCAGTAATATTTAATCTAAAACAGTATATAACATGATGTTAACATAAACCAGTGCCAGTAATTTTCTGCAAAATACTTTCTGCACCTACTTTCAGTTTCGATACTTTAATGCTTACTTGCTGCTACTAATATGACCTACATTCAGGAGTCTTACTTGCAGTGGAGTATTTCCACGGTGTGGTATTAGTACTTTTACTGCAGACATGTCCGTGTTTGACCATCTCACCATGCTGTGAGAACACAGCAAGCTCAGATCTCTGGAGTTAACTGCCGTTTAAACAACCACCCACAGCTCCTTATCCCACTGCTTGACATGTACATTAAAGATGAGTTGGTAACGGTGAGGAAAATGTTTTATGCACCCTTTGAAATCCCTGTTTTATGGAGAAGATGGAAATCAAGCTGCCAGGCTGTGGCGAATAACCTTCATCTTTGCTGCAATTTACACATGTAACGTGGCAATTTATTCATGCTCTCATGTATTATTGATCCACACACATTCATCACCCCAATACATTACAGTACAGTTCATTTTTGCTTTTAAGCACATGTGCATACGTTGCCTGAGTTCTCTTGCATACAATCGTGCATACAATAGTGAGCTTATTATATGTACAAAGCTTGAATGAGCTTCATGTCTCCTTCAAGGTGTTTGTTTGCGTGTGTTTGGTTGATGTGCAGTGCTTATATGTTACAGTTTATGAGATAGTCACTGATGCTTTTATGATCATTATTTTAGATCAAATGAACACAAAGAAAGAGGAAATATGTATAACATCCATCAAATTCTCAAATTCAAGCTACTTTTTCTTTATAGACTTTAAACTTTACATGCAAACTTTAAAATGAAGTGTGAATTTGCTCAGTAATTGGAAACCTGTCTCATAAACTGAACTTTCTCACTGACATCTTCGAAGGTTACATTGTGTTATTAAATCAGCACAGAGAGATGGCTTGTTTCAAAGAAAACTTTGAAGGTAAATGCTGAAAGAACGTGTCTCTGATGTTTGTCCTTGTATTTCTTCTTAACTTGGCACAGCAAAGGAAGGGGGAAGAAAGTGAAGGGAGTGAAAGACAAGTAAGTCAGATACTGGTGGCTCCATTTGTGTGTTTCTAGAATTTCCAGTGACTGTCTTCTCTCTTGGTTGAAAGTTCTTGTGCAGAAGACTCATTCCTTACTGCTGGGACAGCTGTAGCATCTCTTTGTGCTGTAACATCATGGTCTGCCTACAACTGCTGATACATGTTGACTTTTATCTGTTCCGGACAACCTTTCCTCACATTTTCCTGACATGAAATTTCTCTTAGACACAAAGGAAGAAGTGGCATGACTTCGTTACAGTGCCAAGAACTTTTTAGGGAGGAAAGTTGGGTGAGCAAAGTGACTGACTTTGACACAGAAGACAAATAGACACTAAGGTGAGGTAGAGTTAGTTTAAGAGTGACATCCCAGGGACAGGTGAGCTGATTTAAGGATGATTTTGGATGACCAAACATCTTCAGTACAAAGGTTTATTATGAACTGTGGAGGCCACTGGACTTCTCTGCAATCTTTGGTGTTGTACAAAGCCCAACCCACTCCACCCTCCTCCTCTTTCTGTATCTCCAGCCATGCACCTCCACCTCCTTCTCTCTCCCTCCCCTCCTCTCTCCTTCATCATCCACTCATCTGTCCAACTGTTATCTGCCTGGCTGGTCTGGACTATCTGCACCTGACAGGTGAAGAAAATGGAAATATAGTTTAAAGAGAAAAGAGAACGAAGGTTGGAGAAGAATCTTGTCTGGGGGGTTGATTTATGGTTATTTTATGGTGATCTGACCTCCCTGTGGAGTTGAGTAGGATCAGTGGTGTCTTTTATGTGGTATGTATGAAACACATTTTCACACATTTTGTGTGTGTTTGTGTTTGTTTTGGTGTTTTATTGGATGAAACATAAATTGAATGAGACACGGAGGTAAATTGGATCATTTGTGATTAACAAGGGCTGCATCTCCAAATATTTATTATCAATAGATTACTTGATTAGATCAGTTTTAATCGTCAGAATTAAGTGAATTCAAGGTAACTTTCAAATTGCTTTTTAATTTTCTGTTGACTGTGAACTGATTAATTGACTCATTTTTTTCCAGCTCCAATTTTCAAATCTTACATTCGAAGATGTCTTCCAATATGTTCTTCAAACGTTTTCCTTCATGCACGGATAATTTGATAAATTTTCAGCCCATCATCTGAAAATATTCTGCTCAAACTGTGCTTTAAAGGCATGGCTCAGAGTCCAAAGAACATATCCTTCAGTGTGAATGGCCTTGATTTGATTTGACTGGAAAAGCTTTTTACCTTTATTTTGATGAGTGATCATTTGTCTTTTCCCGACTTTTATTCCAATTCATGTGGCTCCAGGCTTTTACTTTCACATCTCTCTTGGCACTCAGCCATGAATTTATCAAACGAGACATATTTTTCTTTAGAACCAGTTCTTCATATTCTGTGAAATGAAGTTGAAGTTTGCCTCTAGAATAATGGTGGAAAAGATCAAAGCAGAAATTGAACTCTGATACACTCGACTCTGAATGCTTCAGGAAACAAAAGGAAAACCTTCCCATTCATTATTTCCCTGACATGTATCCATATCCGCAGCAAATTGGACGGTCACACTCATTTTTAATTATTAAGGCCCCTCATTTGTCGTCCTGCTGATGACATCACAAGCTCTTTGTTGTTGTGGTGATATGTGATCCAGATAATATCAATGTGGAGACATCGGATACTCTTGTTTTGTGATTGAGGGTCTGGAGAATTGTTGGTGATGATGGCGGGAGGGGCGGTTAAATCCATTGGAATTAAATGTCTAGCCGAGTTACAAAGATGTCTATGATGTATGGACGTTATGGTGTTGGCTTACATTTTGATTATGTCTGCAAGTGGACAGCAGGGTTTTCTGCTCAAGTCAAGTTTGATATTTAGTGTTGTGTCTACTGATGGAAAGTAAACTTAATGAGACAAGGATGAAACTGCTTAATCTGAGGATGGATCTGCAGTGAATCAGACACAAGTTCACTTTCATGATACAAGTTCCCTCTCCTTTCTCCTCCCGTCTGCTGATCCTTTCTGCTCCACCAGAGCGGGGAAAGGAGTTTTCTCAGCCATGAAGCTCGGCAAGATCAAGATCTCTAAAGATGACCACAGGAAAGGAGGTAAAACTACAAACAAGACAATGTCTGACCCCAAATTAACAAAACTTCAGTGTGTTGTCATAGAAATTCTCATCAAACGGTGTGAGACTGAAATAAAGACTTCAGTCATACAGAGTGTGTGCAGTCTGTAGGATGAGAGACAAAAGGTTACACATGAGCAAAGCGTTTATCAGAAGCTATGATGGGTAATGTCATTTTCTTCCCACAGTGTGACTCTACAGGAGACAGACCAGTTCCGACATTATATGACATTTGTCATAGTGCAAGGTCACAAACAGTTGTCTGGAACATCCTACTCTTGTAGAGATACCACAAGGCAGAAAAACAGGAGAATAGGATGACTCTGGTGACTATGAGAGACAAAAACAGCCAACATAGCAAGTTTATAGAAGAAATAAGCATGTAAATGCATTTAATACATTTCTATGAGCACACATCTATAATTTTCCATCACTGTGTTAAAGTTAATTTGCCTTTTTAGATAGCTGGAGGAAGAATTCATGTCAAATGCCCTCTATCAAGATGTTATTGAAGAAATCTCTGTCACACTGCCAGGAGTAAAATCTGGTCGAGAACTTGTGAATCATTTTATCATGGAAAGGCCTTAAAGTACAAAAGTATATAAATAGAATTTAAAAACATACTGGAACCAGCCTGTAAAATTATATTATATTAGATGTTAATTGTTGATTTACTTCATTTCAATTGTCCAGATGAGCCGGCAATCCTCGACATGGAGGACCTGGACAGGAAGGCGATGCGTCTTGCTGGAACGCTGGACCCCGACACCATCTCTTTGGCCTCTGTCACCGCTGTCACCACCAACGTCTCCAATAAGAGGTCTTGCACACAAACACACACAATATACACACCAGCACACAGCAGGTTAAAGCACACAGCCTTAGTGGCCTGAGTCAGTCCTGAACATCTGAAATTGCTGATGCTACAGGATACACTGAAGCTGGTTGGCTGGTGGTATCATTTAATAGAATATATTTCTAAAAATAGATGTGTTCAACCTTGGAAATGGAAAATATGGAAAAATGAGAGTATTCATAATTTTCAATTTCAAACCTAGACTTGAGTTTGTGCAACTGTCCGCTGATTTCTGTTGAATTTCTTCAGGTCAAAGCCAGATATCAAGATGGAGCCGAGCTCTGGGCGACCGGTGGATTATCAGGTGTGTGTGATTGTCTGTGTGTGTGCATAAGCACACTTTTCTACCTACATATCCCGGTGTATGCAGGTTAATTGATGTGGCTTAGTGCAAATATCAGTGTCTTCCTCTCCACTAGTTCTCCTGAGACTTAAAATTATAATGCCAGTGATGCTTTAAAGACCAAACACACAGAAGAAGTAAAAATCTAAATTGTCAAATAGACTTGCTTTTTTTCTGAGTTAGGGAAAACATTGATATCATTCTCACATTTGTGTCTTGAGTACAGAGCTCAACGTAATTAACATCTTGGATCTTGTCAGTTAATTAATAATCTGTCACTATTTCTTGGCGAACAGCTGAGATGCTGCACTGAAGCACAGCACACAACTCCCCTTAAACCACACATTGTTGTTTTTGTATACAGATTAGACTAATGAGATACAGTGTGGTAATTACCTTCAGGGGCACTGGTAGACAGAACTATGTCCTTTGACAGGAGACAAGCTAATGAAGTTTACAGGGGGGTTATGTATCAGATATTAATATGTCTTTGTTTTATTTAAAATCATGGCTGTTTGTCTGCTGTCACTACCACAGTGTGAATCCATTCACCACCACTTCACTGAAAACACGTAACAGAATTATTGTGTGCAACTGTCCTCCAATGCTAGCCCTTGGCCTATTTTTCATGGCCTGTTTTATTTAAAAACATGAATACATTTAAACACCAGACTGCAGTCTTTAGTGCAATTGTGGGCTGCACACTCATCCTCTCTTTTATTTATTTTCCTGTGTCCTTCTTCGTTATCTACCGACTAATTAAACCAGAGGGATATATTAGCTGGATGTATAAACCTTTAGCTTCGAAGTAGTTTGTCTCTCAAATGCTACATTACTTATATATCTAATATATCTGGCAAAAGCTCTCACCGCCTGGAATCATCATCATTAGAGGTTGTGAAAGATTGATTTGATTGTTTGTTTTGCCTTTGAATTGTCCTCAGGGTAATACGAGTGTAGTTGCATGATTCGTGATGATAGCTTTGCTGCTATTGGAGGAAAGTCAGGTTGTTTAAGCTTTCAGAGTCATATCTAATGTGCTAATGTCTCCCATCAGATCAGCATCACAGTGATTGAGGCCCGACAGCTGATAGGCCTCAACATGGACCCCGTGGTGTGTGTGGAGATTGGAGATGACAAGAAGTACACGTCCATGAAGGAGTCCACCAACTGCCCGTACTACAATGAGGTGAGAAGTTTTAAAAATTCATCCTGCAAGACGACAATGGGCCCTACTAAATGTCAGCTTCACTCTGTCCCTCTTTTATTCATATACACTTTCTCCCATAAAAATAATTGGAAGTCCAAGACTGATCTCTCAAACCTATGCAGTATTCTAGTCATGCATTTATGTTGACTTAAACTTTAAGTGATATTTGTTGTTGAAGCAGGTTGAGATTAGATCCAGAATAATGTCACTTTAAATTAGGCTCAACTGCAGTGGCCAAAGCACCAACGCCATGGTGCATAAAATGTATTGTGAACAATGGTAATGATTCTGTTACCTTAGAATGAAACTTGTATCCACCATGTCGAACCACAGTAGCTCAAAACAAACAAAGACTTACTCTAGTTTGGGCTTTTTGTGTTTTTCGTCCACTGCCATTTCTCCTACATGCTTGGAATGAGAGGATGAGGCAACAGGGTTGCAGTCACTCATAACTTACCATGCTAGATGCCACTAAATCCTACATACTGGTCCTACTATAATACATTGTACTTGTATATGAAAGTAGTGATGATCCTACAGAGAAATATTACCTGACTCTTAGCTCTACAGAGCATTGAAGTGTCTTTAAACTTTTTGTTTTGGTCCAGGCTCACTCAGTTTGTTCTTTGTATCAACTCAAGAAGATGATATGTCAGTGTTTACAGCTTGTTTCAGGTGCCTGAATGTGGCCAAATAAAATCAGTTAATGAAGGTTTACGAAAATATCAGATTGCTATAATTACCCTCACAGTAATCACACGTGTGATTTATTCAACTTTTATAAACAACAAAGATAAAGCAAAGTAAATGTAGCTCATGTCAGTTACAGCAGGTGTTTTCTTAACATGTAGACATCAGTCAATACCTTTTTCCTGTTCTCCTGCAAGTAGACAGATTTCTGGGACCACAGCATGCACAAAGTAAAATTCAGTGTAGAGAGTGTCAGAGCTCTCTTTTGTGGTTAAAATGTTGTAATGATTTGTTGACTTTAAAATACTTCACATCAAGTTCTTAACTAGAGTTTCTGATAGCTCACATGTTCCTGAACAGCAGTGTCTCTCTTGGTAAGGTGGTGTTTGTTGTAGTGAGGGTCATGCAGAGCTCAGCCTCTGGGTTGTGTCCTTTAGGGAGTGACAGTTTGTCTGCGATCGATAACCGCCTGTTTGTCTGAAAATCCCCCGTGGACAGACAGCTCAAAGTAATAGTTCTTCAGGCTTTCTCTCCTCTTGTCCGGACTCTTTAGTTTGTTCAGAGTAAGTGCTGCCAGCTTCACAGTTCTCTGAATAATAACCTGAAATTGTCTGTAAACTACAATCATCTCTGGTCTTTTGAGATTCACTGATAATGCTGCATCATGCTGTAAAAATATAATGTCACCCCATTTTACTTGCTTCTTTTAGAAGGACAAAAGCTTACAGCATAGGTTATTAAGTTAGTGTGATTATTTGGCAAAGTACACAGAAGTCATCTCAGTTCAGCACTTTTCTTCCATGTCACTCGTCTTTCATTTAGTATGCATATTTGATCTTTTATCTCTTCATGGGGCCCAGAGCCATAGCTTCAAAGTGCTTTGAAGTGTTGCTAACATTTGTCATTGGAAATTCAAAGAGCTCAATCACAATGAAAAAAAAAAACTTTGTTTGCTTTTTGTTTTTGATATTGAGTAAATAATACAGAGTCGATCTAATTTTTACTTTTTTATCATATCTTTATTCATTTTCTTCTGCATAATTAATCTGCACAAGCACAATATCTCTCATATAACCTAAACATAACCTGCACCAGGTTTTCTTTAAAGGTTTTCTATATTGTTTTATTTGTTACAATATAATATACTGTATTGTATAATGGTTGTTGAGAAAAGGAGTGGAGCAGATGCTGTAGCAGGAAGCTGAAAGAAACATTTAGACAGCCTCTCTTCATCTCCAAAGTACTTAAATTTACAGCCTGATTTCAAGCAGTAGCACACGTTTATGTTGTGGTTATGAATAAGCTGCAAAACACCTCTGAAAAAGTA
The DNA here is from genome assembly GCF_000972845.2 of Larimichthys crocea. Classification (NCBI taxonomy): domain Eukaryota; kingdom Metazoa; phylum Chordata; class Actinopteri; family Sciaenidae; genus Larimichthys; species Larimichthys crocea. Next base: position 8,619,682 of record NC_040021.1, read on the forward strand.
CCAAACCAACTGTGAGTGACGCAGGGAGTTGGTGGTGGCTGCTCACGGAGGGGGGCTTTTTGTGCCTGTGCCCAGGGACCCATTACCAGATAATCCATCCACAGTTGAGGTGTCGCCTGCAGCAAAGTCAATGATGTACGGTACAGTTCTGTAGGCTCTGGCTGTCCTTACTGTGGTGGAACAAATATGTGTGTGGTTTGTCTGTGCACGCAAAAAAAAACACACACAAAGTACAAGAAATACAAACTGATCTCATGAGACAAATCTGAGATTTGTGCTGTCTGTGTACCCTCAATATTTGCTGCCTGTAGTAGTGTTGCACCTAAGCTGCAGTATAACCGTACTAATACACTGACACTTAAAGACACAATGACTTTGATGTCGAACTTTAAATCATCTATTTCTTTTCAAACCACTCGTCTTTGACTTTAAAGAAGTGAATACTTCAGGGGCTGGAGCTGTGATGTGGTTACAATATCAGCTGATTATAATGAAAAGATGAGTTCCTTAGTTGAACTATACACTGATATCTGAATATGAACGTCAAAGTCATCTACAAACAATGGTTTTACTCCCGCAGCGAATCTAAAAGAAGAGTGAGCGAATACATTTTAATGGGCATATGTTTTCTTTGCTCCCTGCAGTATTTCGTCTTTGACTTCCACGTCCCTCCTGATGTCATGTTTGACAAGATCATCAAACTCTCAGTAAGTACACCAAAAGTACACACTGCAGTACTGCTAAACAAACTGTTACCACCACATTTATTCCTCTCTTTGTCGCATCAGTTGTGAGCTTTACATTATTGAAATTTCATACTCTGACTTCAGGTTAGATTTTAGAACATTTTACTGAATAACTGTGTGTTAATGAGGCAAAACTGAATGCTTTGAGATAACTCCTTAATTTGTGAAGGGCAGATATTACTTCCCTTTGGCCTGTATAGATAAGTGTGAAGGCATAAAAATATATGACTAGTTATTACATTAGGTTAATTAATGATGTATACTATACTATATATAAAATGGCCTGTTTTGGGGAAGCATCTGTTTCCCCAAAACACTCACACTTTTTTATTATTTATTGATATTTCCAGCTCATTAGTGAGTTTATCAGTTTGCTTTTTATTTTAATATTTCATCCTGAACTCTGTCTGTGTAGGTTATTCACTCTAAAAATCTTCTACGGAGCGGGACCTTGGTGGGAACATTCAAGATGGATGTTGGGACTGTTTACTCTCAGCCTGGTAAGCAACAAGCTATAGCTCCATTATTAATCAAATATCTCGTTATAACATACAACATAGTCCTAACTGAATGATATCTATCCAAGAACATCAGTTTTACCACAAGTGGGCCAGCCTGTCTGATCCGGATGACATCACAGCGGGGTGTAAAGGATATATAAAGTGTGACATCGCTGTGGTCGGGAAGGGCGACAACATCAAGACCCCACACAAGGCCAACGAGACTGATGAAGACGACATAGAGGGGTAATGAGCTGTTACTGATGTGCTGGTTTTAGACTGAATTGATATTGAGCCCTGTGCTCAGCAAGGTTTGCAATGTTTAGTTACTTTTACATACAATGCTGACACATATTTTATACCATAACTGTGTTATAGTTGCAAAGATCACTGAAAATCATCAGTAGGGTGTATATATCTATAAAAAATCACCCACTATACATCCTTAAATTCAATCAATAACTCCACAGCCGTGTCTCTGAATGAGTTTTTTTGTGCCGCTGTGTGTTTTCAGGAACCTCCTGCTCCCAGAGGGCATCCCAGCAGAGAGACAGTGGGCAAGGTTTTATGTGAAGATCTATCGTGCCGAGGGACTTCCTAAAATGAACACCAGCATAATGGCAAATGTGAAGAAGGCTTTCATCGGAGAGAACAGAGACCTGGTGGACCCCTACGTTCAAGTGCAGTTTGCTGGGCAGAAAGTAACTCCCTCCACATCCTGCAGTCTCTTATTCTTGGCTAGTTCCTAGCGGTTGTTATCACTCCCCAAGGGATTATTACTGCTGCCCTAGAATACTTTGTAGCTTTCATAATGGATTCAAGTGCAGATATCTGTAGCAGGGATCTTCAAGGCTGAACTAATAACTAGGTTTATGTTATTATAAAATAACAGCATGTGAAGTTTAATTTGGCTGGAAGATATTATTTATTATTTGTTTATTTCTGTTTTGATATTTTATGGACACAAGGGGCCAAATTTTTTAGAATAACTAAATACTTGTTTTTAGATTATAAATCAGCAGGCAAACTATTTTCATAGATCCAACTATCATGTGCAGCATACAAACATTAACACATGATCAGTCTTGTGCATAAATACCCCATTATACCAACAGAAAATAAAAGAAGAGAGAGGAAGAAGAAAGTGGCTAGATCTGCCAGAAAACTTTCCGGTTGAGCCGTATGCTTGTTTTAGATAGTGAGTCTAAGGAGCAAACTTCAGGCAAGTACTGTATTAAGACCACAGCTACTTCTTGGTCTCCAGGATGCTATTAAGATTAAGATCAATAACTTCAGCACATACATTTGAGAGCTGTCAACAGGTCCAAATTAATGCGTATGGCAGTGATTGCCATTTGGAATTCTTTCTTCGTAATGCATCTTAATGTAATACTAACATGCCCATGTTTACATTGCTGGTGTTGTAATGCTCCTCCTGTCCATACCGGCCACCCCTTCCCAAAATGAATGCAGTGTAAATATGTAAATATATAATTACACAAACCTGACAAAAATTTAAAAAGTTGAGTTTGTTGGACAGAAAGTAACTCCCTCCACATCCTGCAATCGTTTATTCTTTGATAGTTTCTAGCAGTTGTTGTTATTTCCCAAGACAAAGTAAAAGTAAAATAAAGTTTAGACCAATTAAATTAGCATTTCCAAAGTTACTGTATAGTATAAAATATACTCTTGGTTTCTGAACAGGCAGGGTTTTCTTGCTAAGTCACTGCTGTGAATGGACGGAAGCAGCCCATAGAGAATGTGCACTATGTACAGAGTCCATGGTGCCATGCAGACGGATATTAACATAAAGACATTGTGCTCAAATAAACTGCAACTTTCAAAGATACCCACTTGATTTAAACTGATTGCTGAAACCTCATTAACGTTTGCACAAAATGACAGCTGTGACTTCAGTGTGACTCCTTTGTGTGTCTCCAGGGGAAAACTTCAGTCCAGAAAAGCAGTTATGAACCGATCTGGAACGAGCAGATCGTCTTCACTGAGCTGTTCCCTCCACTCTGCAAACGCATAAAGGTCCAGATACGGGACTCGGATAAGGTCAATGATGTTGCCATAGGAACTCACTTTATTGACCTGCGCAAAATATCAAATGAAGGTGACAAAGGTAGGTTAGAACACACAGTTTATTAGCATTGATTAGCTGTCAGATACATTAATTAGCTCATCTCAACTCGTTAATATTTTACCGTAGGTAGTAATTAGCTGTGCTGCAGGAGATGAATCGAACCACATGACCCAGCCGACCTGTTGCTGATGGCTGTATGAATTTAGTTAATTCAAATGAACTTGCAATCAGTAAATACATGACCTCCTACAGACATTTCTCTCCCCTTCACCTCCTCCAGGGTTCCTGCCCACTTTGGGTCCAGCTTGGGCCAACATGTACGGTTCAACCCGTCAGTACACTCTGATGGACGAGCACCAGGACCTGAACGAGGGTCTTGGGGAAGGTGTGTCCTTCAGGGCCCGTCTCCTGCTCTCCATCGCTGTGGAGATCCTGGACACCACTTCACCGGAGATCCTAAGCTCCACTGAGGTGCAGGTGGAGGGTGTCTCCAACATCTCAGAGGTGAGAAGTCCTGGCTGCAGATGCAGCTACGTAGTTTTTGATATTAACGTGTGCATACATTCCCTCTGCGACTTCAGAAAACAAATTTATCTGACAAAACAGTCAGAAAAGCCGTTATCCTGACCTGTGATCCATGAGAACAACATGCTGTTTGACCCCTCCTGACCCCTGACCCCACAATTAACAGTGTGATGCTACAATCCACCATTGTATTGGCAGACGTGTATAAGTGCTCATCAGGGAAATCGGAAACATTAGATGCTTTGCTTCGGGGCAAGCTTGCCAGCTATTCAGCCTCTTGGCTCTTAGGGTGTAAATGTGTCTCCTGGGATCCTCAGTCATTCATGCCAGCATGAGTCTCAAGTACTTTGCTTTAAAGGAGAGGCAGAGATAATAGAGATAGAGATAATAATACTAATCAAAGAAATGCTGTGCATGGCCTCATTGCACTCACTACTCACTAAATATTGAACTTGAGATTGTTTTTTATTCATTAAGACAAAGTGAAATGTCTTATAGAGAATAGAAGGATGCTGATAATGAACTTAAATATAAATTAATATTGTCTTGCACAGAAGATTGTAAGCTGGCTCTGGTCCATGTATGGTAGTCGAACTTGGTTCTTGGAGAGATGAAAGCCAGTTCGAGCCAAGAATCAGTGTCACGATCAAAAGTGGTTTCATCAATGCATCCATCACATTAATTTTTCAGACCAGAGTTAATAGGATATTCCCTTTCCTTCCCTCTTCCCTGTTCATAACATGATTTCTTGGCTTTTCACAAAATCTACCTCCACTCCTCATCTGACTTTTTTAAGAGGCAGGTAGGTTTTATGTGTGAAGTGAATTACTGAAAAAAGTTATTTCTCCACAGACTTAACGATAAAATGAATAAAATTCAGTACCATAAAATGTTTTTTCTTTATCGCCCTTATGCTGCTCACTTCCTCAGAGTGCCACTGGGAAAATAGACGAGTTTTTCCTGTTCGGTTCCTTCCTGGAGGCTACAATGATCGACAGGAAGATTGGTGACAAAACGATAAGTTTTGAGATCACGATAGGTCAGTAAACCTTTTCCTCATCTTGTTAACATCGACCTGCACTCCACAAGTTTACAGTGTAACAAAGAGAAGTGGCAGCGTACAAAAAAAAAAATCAATAGCTACCGTAACCACGTACACTCCATAACAATGTGCAATGCTCTGCCCACTAACAGGTAACTATGGCAACCAGATAGATGGTGTAAGCAAGCCTCCATCGGCAAGGAAGAAGAAGAAAGACGGGGAGAATGAAGAAGAGGAGAGCGAGCTCATCCAGAACTCCAGTGAGGATGAGGCAGACGAGGACGGGGACCTGGTCTCCATTTCTACCACTCCTCTGATGAAGCCGGTCATCACTGACAGGTCAGGGGTCTGAGGTCACAGCGGGGAGGTTATGAGTTTTTAGAAAACAATATCTCATACATTGGTGATTAGGTTTCAATTTAATAAAAGCAAACACAAGCACAATGTTTGACATGTTTGTGTACCTGATTTTAGCAGACTACTGGCAATGATTGGACATATTAAGAGCAGTTGGACAATCCTCGAGTTCGAGTGTGCACCGAGTCATTTTGTTTTTTTACTCACAGGAATTACTTCCATCTTCCCTACTTTGAAAAGAAGCCATGCGTCTACATCAAAAGCTGGTGGCAGGACCAGAGAAGACGACTTTACAACTCAAACATGATGGACAAGATCGCTGACAAGCTGGTCAGTATGAACCTTTCTCCCTAATGTGCGAGACAACTAACGCACTGCTGTAGTTTGTAGAAACTACAGCAGTGCTTTTAACTAAATGCTGTTGTCACCATGTTAACATGCTCACTATGACCATGCTAACAAGCTGATGTTTAGGATGTATAGTTTTTCCTATGTTTGTTTAGCGTGTTAGCATGCTGACGTGTTGTAATTGGCATTAAGCAAAACTGAGGATGATGAATGCCAGTTTTGCAGATAGTTGATCATAAACCCTTAAAATTAGGGAAAGTTTGACCTGATCACCAAAGTTCTTACACAAAATTTTCTGGGGAACACCAGTGGCTGTACTAAAGTTCATGACAATCCAACCAATTGCTCTTGAGATATTTCACTCAGAACCACAAATGTCAACTTCATGGTGGCACTAGAGGAAAAGTCAAGGATCACCAGTCAGCGGGGTTCATCCTCAGGAGACCATGAATGCCTGTATCAAATTTCATTGAAATCTTTTCAAAAATTATTTTCAAACCGACTGATGCTGCCACTCCAGAACCACGCATGGCTAAAAAGATGTTAAAAAAGAAATAATATAGAAATATAAACTACATTGTTCTTATCAAAGATACATACAGTAATAGACAGTAGTATGTCTATGTAGATATGTGGCATTTGTAAAAGATGTTTTAGATGTATACATTTGAGTAATAACTTGTTTTCTTTACTAAGCTTCAGTATTTTTTGTGTGTTGACAGGAAGAAGGTTTGAATGATGTTCAGGAGATCATTAAGACAGAGAAGGCTTTTCCCGAGCGCAGACTCAGGGGAGTGCTAGAGGAACTCAGCATCGGCTGCAGGCAAGCTGCATAATAATAATCATCTGTCATGGTCTCGTATTAAAACTGGCACTGTGATTCAGTGGCCAGTAAAGATACTGAGAGTTTCTCTTGAAGCTGTAAAACTGTAATGCTGTTTAAAACACGCACACTAAAGACTAAAAGCTGTCATCTTCATCAGCGCTACTGAAGACAGCAGCTATCAGCACTGGTCATTATGGCTGTCATGGTGAAAGAAAGCAGCAGTGTTTTAATATTCTTTCTTCACAGGAGAAAAATCTTAAATATTTGAATAGAGAATTTATTAATATGTATAACATGTTTCATCTTCTGTATTATCTTTATTTCCAGTCGATTTGTGACTCTGGCCAACAAGGATGTGAACCAGGCGGGCCGAACCAAACTGGATCGAGAGCGGCTCAAATCCTGCATGAGAGAGATGGTATGATTTCTATATCTCAAACAGAGAAGGGAGGAAGCCACAGGAGAGATAGAGGGGAACTGTAATGAATGGCATGAATTTGGCTGCTGTTCAGCTCCTCAGTGCGTAAATAGTATAGAATCCATGTAAAGGTTATTTGAGGAAATTAGTTTCTGAAGAGCATTTTCACTCCTCGCAGCACATTTGCAATATCTCATCCTCAGAAATGTTTCATATCCCCTCTGATTCATGTTTGTATTTGATTGCCAGTAGACGTGATTTCAAGAGGAAATGCAAAGAAACCATTTTAAGCACAGTTGTTGTTGTGATGAAAGGATATAATATGAATGAGATCCAGTGTTTGAGCAGATATATGGCTCGACAGTGCTTGAGAAATATGTGTACTTAACGCACACTGAGGAAAAAAATGACTATACTGCATACTTGCCTGCAGCTGCACTACATCAATGTGTCTGAGGGAATGTAAAAAACTGTAATGTAAAACAAAAGTATTGCAGGAGAACATAAACTTGTTATTGGGTGAAAAATATAAAAACTAATGACTGTGTGGGGGCCAAAAAAGCAATTAGAAACTAGCAAATAGCAATCAGAGTTTCTTGGAACTAAAAGATCTTCTATAGTTTGAAGAAAATCTGCTCGTACAGTTGTTCAAATTGAATTCGATTAGACTCCCAGCTATGACGTGGGAATGTACTTGCAGTGAGTATGTGTGTAAGTTGCATTTCCCCTCTGTTCATCATCTGCAGGACAGCATGGGTCAACAGGCCAAGCAGATCCGGACTCAGGTGAAGAAAAACACAGTCAGAGACAAACTCAAGCTGGTGCAGAACTTCCTGCAGAAGCTCCGTTTCCTTGCTGACGAGGTACCGACAGAATGAATATACAGTATATAAAGATTTCACAGCATGTAGTAGTACCTGGGGAAAGAGCCTGGATGAAGTGGAGTCAATCCTGTATGTATCCATCTTCAGCCTCAGCACAGCATCCCAGATGTTTTCATCTGGATGATGAGCAACAACAAGCGCATTGCCTACGCCCGGGTGCCTTCCAAAGACATTCTGTACTCCATAGTGGATGAGGAAATGGGGAAAGACTGCGGTAAAGTCAAGGCTGTCTTTCTCAAGGTACAATCGTCATCTTCCTGTTCACTTGTCTTATTAAATCTTAAATCCAAGACGTCTAATTAATCTCTCACCAGTTAAAATCCGTAGTGGTATATTAGTCAAGATACAAGATGCAGTATTGACAACTAATGTGGCGAATAGGCGTGTAAATCTCTGACAGCTGCCACGAGGGAAAATCAATGAGGTTCATCTTTAATATTTATGGATTGGGCCATGTTGTAACATTGTCTGCATAATGCCTAAAATTCGACTCGCTGTTAGAATATCAAAGCGAGGATGCCATACATACTTTCCCATGTGTTTCTTCTTCTTTGTTGAATTAGACTTGTAATCTGTGTTCACAGCTTCCCGGTAAGAAAGGGTTCGGTCCTGCTGGTTGGACGGTTCAGGCTAAGCTGGAGCTGTATCTGTGGCTCGGACTCAACAAGCAAAGGAAGGATTTTCTCAACGGTCTGCCGAATGGTTTTGAAGAGATAAAAGCTGCTAAAATGGGCCCCGGTCTTCATGCTGTCCCCCCCGTCAGCCTCGTCTACAACAGTAATTACACACACACACAAACACACACACGTTTTAGGACATGTATAAATGTCAGATCTGTCTGTAGCATTTATTAAAGGTAGACCTGCAGAGGAGTTACTTAAGATTCCTGCGTTGTAGTACCTACGTTACAGCTCGAAGATATAGTCATTATTTCTTTGAAGCAGTTTTCTTTAATCTAAATGTTTTCACATTATCTATTTCTCTGTTTAGTGTCAAACTTTGCATTTGTTTTTCTCTGATTTTTCATTAAGTCTGAACTCCTAAATCAATTTGAGGCAAAACACGAAAACTAACTTGCTCAGAATAGAAAAAGACTTTTTACTTGTATTGATCGCTGCTACTTTGTGGCTCACTTTTCTAGCTTCACTATAAGATTGCTAACAAAGGAGATTGATTGTCAGTTAATGTGATGTGTGTGTGTGTGTGTGTGTGTCCAACAGTGAAGCAGGTGTTTCAGCTCAGAGCACACATGTACCAGGCTCGCAGTCTGTTTGCTGCTGACAGCAGTGGCCTTTCAGATCCCTTTGCCCGGGTCTTCTTCTCCACACACAGCCAGGTCACTGAGGTAGGACCATAAATGTGCACACATGTATAAATTATGTGTGTGTGTGTATGTGTTTGTATTATGTGCATACTGAGTTGATGTGTGTGTGCTGCAGGTCCTGAGCGAGACTCTTTGCCCAACATGGGACCAACTGCTGGTGTTTGATGACGTGGAGCTGTTTGGGGAGGCCAGTGAGCTCAGAGACGACCCACCAATTATTGTCATTGAGATCTATGACCAGGACACTGTGGTAGGACTTTACTCTGTGTGAATGAATGAAGCATCATAGAGAAACCGACTGGTAGATTCATCAATGCTCATTTAAACAGGATTTAGTTTGCGCTAATAAAAGTGCTTTGCTTCTCCTCCCCTCATGTTCTGTCGACCCTTGTCTCACTCCATCCCGTCCTTCACATTAACTCTGGCCTTGCTCGTGCTGCGTTGGCTAAATAGAGTGTGAAAGCATTAATACTTTAGGGACTATGTTAAATTAGAAGTTTTAATAGCTACCGAAGGCCGTTAGTTGATGTGGCATGAAATCTTTGGTTCATCTAGCTGCTGATGAGTTCTGGTAACGTTACATGCACCTCCATCATTTTTCCTCTCTCAGTTTGCACTGCAGGAGCAGTAATGGTAGTGTGGAGTAGCGATGGTTCAGTATAGAAAATCTGCCTCCTGTTACTCATGAAACAAAGTGCTTATGGAGATATCTAAATATGAGTTCACCTGTTTTTGTTCTAATACACTGTAATCATTAGCTAGGGTCTTTGTCTTTGCTAAGATTCCACCTTTTTGTAACCTTCGTCTTCAATACTGACACCAAGTGGCCACCATGGAAACTGCACCTCCCACCTCCGCGTCTAACTCCTGTCCCTTGTCCCCTGACTGTCTCGACTGCCCGCTGTCACAATGTTGTGTTCAGGGAAAGGCAGAGTTCATAGGTCGGACGTTTGCAAAGCCCACCATCAAGATGTGCGACGAGCACTACGGCCCCCCGAGGTTCCCACCACAGCTTGAGTACTACCAGATTTACAGGGGGAACTGCACAGCCGGAGAACTGCTGGCTGCCTTTGAGCTGCTGCAGGTAACATATGCAAGAACATACAAATGAACTTTAACATGTGCATGCAGCCCTGCAGACACACATGCAAACCCACAGGGTCTCCTTCTTGACAGATTGCATGTCGCTGCTGCACGGTTATAGTAAAGGTTGTTATCATACAAAGAACCAGAAGAATCGTTCTCCTGTGGTAATTTTAATTATGTGAAGCATGCACAAAACATCAAAACAGAGTTTTTCTTTCTCTCTGACAAGCTTTCTGTAGCTGTCTCTCTATGTAAATCTAATCTCTTGTTGTTTCCTGTTTGCACAGTCAGCTTTCCTCTTTCCTGCATCATCTCAGACTCATTTTACATGTTTTTTTTAATAATCTTCCTTTCCTGTCCTTTCCTACTTATATTCTTTCTTGTTTCCTCTGCACCATGTCACCACCCTCCCTTTCCATCTGCATACATATTCATCTTTACTCCTTTCTCTGGTGAAATATCTATTTTTCTGCCTGTTTCTCCTCCCTGCGCCTCCTCCTGCTGCCTACAGATACCCTTCGATGAGGAGGCGATTAGGCGAGCTCTGATCGCCGTCCATAACTTTGCTGTTCCTCAAATTAAGGTGCTCTTTTCTTTCACTCTTTCTCCCTTCATCCTATTTTGTCTTCTTCTTTGATTGTGCAAAAAACATTTTATCTCTTCCGACATTACATTAACCTCTGACTTCTCTTCACACTAAACAAAGAAAGAGCTAATAGAAATATTTAAAATGTAGGAAATGAATCTGGTACGGTGTTTATACTGCTAGTCTCAGGTTTTTTCCCTCTTTCTTCCCTAATTAGATCGGTCAAGGAGGGAGGGCTGATCTCCCTCCCCTTGAAGGCCCAACAGACTCTGAGCGTGGTCCAATTCTGCCTGTGCCGTTGGGCATCCGACCTGTTCTCAGTCGTTACCGCATTGAGGTGAGGTTTTAACCATCAGCTCTTTTTTTTTAACTCTTGAGATCCCCTAATACTGTTTTTTTTCCTCTGGTGCAGGTTTTGTTCTGGGGCTTGAGGGACATAAAGAGGATTAACCTGGCTCAGGTGGATCGGCCCCGTGTAGACATAGAGTGTGCAGGTAGAGGTGTGCAGTCAGTCCTCATCCAGAACTACAAGAAAAACCCCAACTTCAGCACCCTGGTTAAATGGTTTGAGGTGGTAAGTGCAGCTAGACCTTTTAAAAGTGGATCATAGATATTACAGTTCACGCTTTGTAACCAGAATAATACATAGGCTGTGAACTTCTCTCTTCATCTCGCTTCACCTCTATGTCTTAATTTGTCCTCAGGACCTTCCAGAGAACGAGCTTCTCCACCCTCCTCTCAACATCCGTGTGGTGGACTGCCGGGCGTTCGGCCGTTACATCTTGGTTGGGTCTCATGCTGTCACTAGCCTGAGACGTTTCATCTACACCACCCCGGACAAGAACTCCAATAACTGGGCCACTGCAGGTGACTGCATTAATATTATTATCAGCAAGGAACCAGTTAACTGTGTGTGTGTCTATCGAGCCTGATGATGAGTTATGATATGTTAGTCCATGAGTTGGAGATTAATATTTTTCACAACATTAGTGCCCCCTTTTCCCTCTGGAAACAAACACACACTCAGTAGTTCATGAGAGAGCTATTAACTGTGACATTTCTTGTGTTCGTTTTGAGACGCCTGTGTTTTCTGTTGGCATTTTCAGAAATTTAGAAAAAGCAGCTCTACTTTTATAAAGAGTAAAGAGTTAAAGAGTTGTACAATACTTGATCATTAGAAGATGGTGTAATACCTATAGTCACAATATTATTAATGTTTATTGTTTATTACAATAGTTCATTTATAATAGTAGATTTTATAATCTTCAGATATTAAAATACAAAACTCATTCAAAACATGTCCAGGTCATGTTTGTGTTCACTTCTTTGTCGATTCTCTTTCCTTTACTTCTTAAAATAAACCTGCAGATCCTCAACAAACAAACATGGGTGAAACAATGTTTGCAAATTATTTTTAGACTTTGTTTTGACCTTTTCCAAAATGCCAGCTGGTCGGGGCTCTTGGGAGGTTTCTGTACATCAAGGAAGGTTAAAACAAACTTTAAGAATTATATTTTAAATACTTCTGATCCATCTCTCTGGTGGCTAAAGAATGAATATTCATTCTTTATTAACTTTGCTGAATCCTCTGTTTGCTTTTTGCCCTGACCTCTTTTCCTGTCTGCATCATCTCTCCATCTGTTTGTCTTTTTTTCCCTCTCTCGCATGTCCTTGACTGTCCTGTCCTCTCCTGCCACCTGCTGCCTCTGCCCACCTTGGCCTCGCTCCAGCTAAGCTAATGAATGGCTACATGGTCCTTACCAATGGCGGCTCGCATCCTTGCTCCTCACCCAGCCTTTCCTCCCGCACCCTCTCTCGCCCCGCAGGTGAGATCATCGTCAACATGGACATGGAGCCTTCGGTCAGAAAGATGGACACAGTCGTCAAGCTGGACGCTGTAAGCTTTTCTTTGCCTTCATGCAGTGTCGAGTTAATTTCTACTGTATAATGTCTGTTTATATGTAAACAGTGGGAATAGTAGCACTGCTTTATGTCCAGTCCTTTTTACCTGTTTCTGTACATGTGCCGCTTCTACCTGCAACATCCAGTGTGTGTATTAATCCTTGTGTTGTTTTATGTGGCGCCCTCTATCATAGACATCTGACGCTGTTGTAAAAGTTGACATGGTAAGTAATTGTTCTGCAATTAAGTAACTGGTGCTTCGTTGTGACTAAAAACGGAGCTACTGAGAATCACTAGAGTGTCTTTGAACAGACTGAGGAGGAGAGTGACAAAGAGAAAAAGAAGAAGAAGAAGAAAAAGAAGGGAGGCGCGGAGGAAGAGGACGAGACAGATGAGAGAGTGCTGGACTGGTGGTCCAAATATTTTGCTTCAATAGAGACACTGAAGGAGGTTTGTCCAGTCTATTTACATCTATGTATGTCGTTGTTGCCCTCACACTTCCTATAACATTTTTCCTGCCTGGTTTTTCAGACTCTCAGAGCTCAGGAGGCAGCTCAGGCTGAGGCGGAGGAGAGAGAGGACCTGGAGATAGCTGCAGAATCAGCAGGTATTATAAACTCCACTAAATCAGCCAGCCAGCGTAACCTCAACGTCTGCTGCTGTGATTTCTTTTATGTTAGATAAGTTAGTATGCATAAATATCAACATACGCTCTGATAGGAAAATATGCAAATTAAAGAAAATTAAGATTGAATACTTTTCCAGTTTGTTTGGAGCTGTTTCACCACCACCCTGCCGTTCCTCCATTTCTCCACTTTGTGCATTGCATTGTGGGAGAATTGTGTCCATCAACAGCAGGCCCAAAAATAATATTTAGTACGCATGTGGCACTAACACAAATATTAAAAACCTGCTGAGAATCAGTACGTCTTACAGATTTTGTGCATGGCATCCTTCCTGTAAACAATCCCACAATGCAATGTGTCAAATTTTACAGACAGCAGACAGTGAAAATTCAAAATGATCTAAAATGATTCATAAATGTCTGAAATCACTATTTACCGTGAGTGTTTGTTGTAAATGAAGGAGTGAATAAGTAATTTCAGACTGTAACTTGTGTCGTGTGAGTCGTAGCACAGCACATCTTTGTCTCCTTCCTCCTCATGCTTGCATCATCATCATCATCATCATCATCATGCATCTATGAGTCAAAACATCACATTCATGACCAGTTCCTACATCAGCATGACCTCCCAGCTCTGCTGTACACATGAAAGTTGGCTGACTCACTCACTGAATTCACCTACATCTGCACTGACATGCACACATAAGGTGTTACATGTAGCATAAGAATAAGTTCAGCATCATGTTGTTTAAACTACATTTCCCATGAACCCCAGTGGTCTCTGTTGTCACGATAAACTTCGGCAGTATGTTGACTGCTGAGAATCTCAAAATGATGTTATATTGACAACATGCTACATAACACTTTTAAACATGTTTCCAGAAATTACCGTCAACATTTTCCTTCTTAAAGAGTAACTTAAGTTACTTGAGTTACTCTTAATTCAACATTTTGGTGCTTTTGGTTCGTCTTCTCAGGTTCTTCGAGTGCCTTTCTAGTTTACAACATGATTTCAGGGAATCTTTCTCCCCTGATAAAACAGACCTGTCAGCTTTCATGTTGAATGACGTGTAGTAGTGCTGCGTGCAGCCCTGTCACCCCTCTTCATGAATCCAACCCTACTTTGTCCATGTCCACTTCCACTCACCCCTCCAATCAGATATCAAATCAGATGACCTTCTTATGAAAGGCTCCAAGACAAAGGAAAGGAGCAAAGAGAAGAAGAGCTCCAAGGAAAAGAAGAAGGGTCAGGCCACAGACGGCTCAGAGAAAAGGCCGGTCAAAGCAAAAGTGGACGAGCTGTTGGTGAGTATGTCGTTCACACTCAGACAAAAATGAAGCAGCACGCAGTAACGTGACACTTGACGTGTTTGTTGACATGTGCAGGTGTACAACAAGGAGCTGGAGAGTGAGTATGGTGACTTTGAAGACTGGCTTCACACTTTCAACTTGTACAGAGGAAAGGCCGGGGATGACGACGAACACGCTCTGGATGACGACAGGATTGTCGGCAGATTCAAGGTGGGAAAACACAAGTGCATGCCAACCCACGCTAGCTGATAGCTGTACAGTAAAAATACACTTGTTTATTAACCTGTTGTTGTTTTTCTGTGACCCAGGGATCCTTATGTATGTACAAGCTACCTCTGTCTGAGGAGATCACGAGGGAGGCAGGATTCGATCCGAACATGGGAATGTTCCAGAGCATTCCACATAATGATCCAATCAACGTCCTCGTCCGAGTCTATGTGGTCCGGGTGAGTGACCAATTAAATATTAAATATATTACATACTGCAGTTAGAATAAACAGAAACAAATAAACCTCTCTTCTGTTTTCCTCTACCTCAGGCTACAGATCTTCATCCTGCTGATATCAATGGGAAGGCTGACCCATACGTAGTCATCAAGCTCGGCAGGTCAGAGGTCAAGGACAAAGAGAACTACATCTCCAAACAGCTCAATCCTGTATTTGGCAAGTACGTTCAGAGAAAGCTACTGAAATCATTAATCAATAATCAAACTTTATGCAACATCTATTCTGTTTTACCTCCACTCGTCTGTGCTCAGATCTTTTGACATCGAGGCCACGTTCCCCATGGAGTCCATGCTAACCGTGTCTGTGTACGACTGGGACTTGGTCGGCACCGATGACCTGATCGGAGAAACAAAGATCGACTTGGAGAATCGTTTCTACAGCAAATACAGAGCGACCTGCGGCATTTCATCCTCCTACTCTGTGTGAGCAACTTTTTATCCTTTACATATTTTAGTTATTGGTTTAAAACCCAACATTGTCTCAAGTATTGTTTGAAATTTACTGCACTTTGCCATTTGACCAGGACAGGAGAGTATTAATAATAGAAATGTTACAGTCAAAAGACCAAATATTGTCCTTAAAGTGACAACATTTACTTTCTGAATGACGCACATACTCAAAGACTTACCTGTTTGTTATCTGTTGATGTCAGACATGGATACAATATTTGGCGGGACCCTCTGAAGCCCAGTCAGATCCTGGCGAAGCTCTGCAAGGACGGCAAAATCGATGGACCTCATTATGGGCCGGGAGGCAAAGTCAAGGTGGCGAATCGAATCTTCCTGGGAGCCACAGAGATCGAGGATGAAAATGGTGTGGCTGCATTTTATTTATGATCAAGCAGATTTCCCATGAGACCAAACTGAATGTTGTAATCAAGGTGGAGCAGAACAGACTATAACTGCACTTTGAGAAGACTTTTGGACTTCAGATGGTCTTCTGAAATAAATTTGTTTTCATTATGTTATAAATCT
Source organism: Larimichthys crocea (assembly GCF_000972845.2). Taxonomy (NCBI): domain Eukaryota; kingdom Metazoa; phylum Chordata; class Actinopteri; family Sciaenidae; genus Larimichthys; species Larimichthys crocea. The sequence goes on from NC_040021.1 coordinate 8,635,731, forward strand.
CTTAAAATAAATCAGTTAAGTTAGATTTTACTCTCCCTTACATTCTTTATCTTCTTGTATCGATGTCTCAGGTCTAAAGAAGCAGACTGAGGAGCATTTGGCTCTGACAGTGCTGAACCACTGGGAGGAGATCCCGAGGGTTGGCTGCAAGCTCATACCTGAACATGTGGAGACCAGACCCCTGCTGAACCCCGACAAACCCGGCATCGAACAGGTAGGAAAGAGCCACGCTGTGTCTGCAGTCATGAGACTGTTTGAAATGAGTTAAACTGTGTCTCGTGTGTGTTCAAAGGGCCGTATTGAGATGTGGGTGGACATGTTCCCTATGGACATGCCTGCTCCTGGACCTGCGATTGATATATCACCACGGAAACCAAAGAGGTAGGCGCAGGCTGGAGCAAAGAGACAAATATCACTACAAATATGATGTTTTCTGATTATAGAAAACTGTAAATCAAAATCCAAAATCCAAATTTTCTGGGGAAAAATCTGTGTTAATTGTATTTGAAAGTGTCTAAATCTTCTATTCTAAAGTTTTCTTCAACAGAATATGTAGTTTTATCCCAGGGTTATATAATGGTGAGTGTGTTTGACTAGTTAGCTCTCTATCTACTGTCAAATATAAGGCCAACGATATGTGTGTGTATGTGTTCCTTCCTCCTCCCCTTACCAGATATGAGCTCAGGGTGATTATTTGGAATACAGACGAAGTAATACTGGAGGACGATGATTACTTCACTGGGGAAAAGTCCAGTGACATATTTGTCAGGGGGTAGGTACAGAGGGACGCGGTGACCAAGCCTCGTCCCGTGGGTGTGAGCTGTGTGTGGATTTTTTTTTTTTTTGCAGTTAACCATTTTGTTTTGTTTTGTTTCCATTTTTTTCTGTGTGCGTATTCGTGTCGTGTCTGTCTTTGTGTTTGTGGTGTGTCTCCTGTCTGTCTGTCTGTCGTCCTCTCTCTCTCCTCTGGTCAATGCTCTGCTGGTGTCTAGCTTTGAGCTTCGTGTTGTTATTTGGAACACTGATGACGTAATTCTAGAGGACGATGCTTTCATGACAGGAGAGAAGATGTCTGACATCTATGTCAGGGGGTAAACACACGATTCCATCGCATGGCTCGTACAAATACCTGCCCTCCTCCTCCCTGAAGCCCTGATCACATTTCTTTCTCCCCTTCCTGTGTCTTCATCCAGCACGTAAACTCCCCATTTCAGCACGCTGAAAAACTACGGCCAAATGAAAAATGTCAGGATCAAACCACGAAAAACTACGGCCAAATGAAAAATGTCAGGATCAAACCACAAAAACAATTTGATGACTACAATTATAATCATTTATATGCCAAAACAATCCGAAACTCTAAACTATTTCAGGAAACAACTGGAAGTTTGTTCATGACCTTGGAAACAGGTTATTATTATTATTATTATTGAAGTATTGTGCTTTTGTTTTGAATTTTTATGCTGTTTTAATGTGAACTAAACTGAAATGAAATGAAGATCATGTGATGCGATCAAAAGCTCCAGAACAGTTACTAGATATGGACATGGTGATGAGATTGTAGTCAGCTTTGATTTTAAAAAAAGTTCATCTCATGGTGTTATGTCAGTGCAAAGAGACAAAAATACTTTGTCAGATTACTATTTTATTGTCAGTATTTTTATATATTTTTTAATTTTGTCAAACCACCATTTTATTTTATTGTATGTTATTTTATTTAAATTATATTTTGCCAGGCTACTACCTTTCATGTGTCTTTTTCTTTTTTTTGTCAAACAGTTTTTTCCAATGTCAAGAGCAAACAAAAGCAGATTTTATGCTCTAAATATTTTGTGGTTTGGTCCTGTTTTGCAGCAGATTTTATGCTCTAAATATTTTGTGGTTTGGTCCTGTTTTGCAAATTACACTGAAAATTACTTGACTACATTTCAAGATATTTGGAGCCCTTTGCATGTATATAAGCAAATAATATGCACGGCAATACAACAGAGCTCCGATGTTTTTAACATTGTCATGTTGCTGCCTGGTCCCTGCACAATACTTGGACCTTCTTCATGGCAGACATTTTGATTTATTATAAGGTACACTTAAATTTGCCTCATGTCCAATGACATTGTCTCACACTCAACCCTCCAAAATTAGTGAAGAGTGGAAGTGGAAGACAAATGTCCACAGGACAGAGGTATCATGTGACCACGCCTGTAGTAAAGCACAGATGTAACTAATAACATAAATATTGTCTCGTTCTATTAAGTGTCTGCACAGTAATGCCAGCTCCCTGTGACTGACACGTAAACACAGCCACTGTTCATGTTTTTAATTGTACCTGTGCTTTTCTTGCCACTACATGTAAAATGTCTACGATGAAAAAGGTCCTTTGGGTATTTTATTCCCGTTCGCAGTGATTAATGTTTTGTGGAGCCTCCTCACTCCTGCATCTCTTAACCAAACTCGCTTTTCCCTCAGCTGACTCGGTGTCACCCGTGGATGTGTCACCTCAGGACTGTACTGTAACGAACGCGGTGCCATCATCAAACAACCCTAAATACTTTGAGGATTATTAAAGTATTTTAGATGACCTGACCACCTGCTGACAGTAAAGAGAGGAGGATGGGGGTTGTTTCAGATGGATCCGATGTTCTGACACAGTGATTTTGATTCAGTTGTTGGGTCACATGAGATCAGGCATGTTTTATTGACATCCAGATGCTTCCTCACTTTAATCCCAGCCTTATTTAGACCAGTGCACCTCAGTTACCAAATCAAAGCACATTCCCTCACAGTTTTTCAGTATTTACTAAGACGTTTTAGGCTGGCCATCCCTCGCTGTCAGCTTCGTGTTTTTAATGTTGCGTTTTGAGAACTGAGAGTGCAGCTTCCCTTCTGCTCCTCCTCATTAATAAAGCCAGACTCACTCAGCTGTTACTGAAAGAGCTCCAGCCGGCACAGACTAGCCTCAAAGGCTTTGATCGCCTGCTATCTGCGCTCAGACATTAAAGATTTAAAGTTTTTTAAGGATAATTTTCACTAATTGCATTACTGCAGGCTCTGTGTATGCATGGCTTTGGAAAATAGTGTGAAGCTCCAACATCAAATCAGATTTTTATGTATCAACAACAACATTTTTGAAGTCTTCTGACACACATGTATATTAATCTGATTTGGTTTTGGAGAGACACATTATATGTTTTGATTTTTGACCTATTAGCATCATCTCTCTTGTTAGCAACCTGGTACATTTAACATGTCCTATGCTCTTATGTTTAAATCAACCAAATTAATATCCAATAACTGACAGGGAATTCCAATTTTCCTACGTAACACCTTAGAAGTGCATGACTGACGAAATCAAATCACTAAATCCACGCACCTCACCACACTGTAATCCTAAATTCATCCTAATTCTGATCTTGATGATCCTTTCCACACAGGTGGCTGAAAGGGCAGCAGGAGGACAAGCAGGACACGGATGTGCACTATCACTCTCTGACCGGTGAGGGCAACTTTAACTGGCGCTTTGTCTACCCCTTCGATTATCTCATGGCTGAGGAGAAGATCGTCATCTCAAAGAAAGAGTCCATGTTCTCCTGGGATGAGACTGAATATAAGATCCCTCCTCGCCTCACGCTGCAGGTCTGGGACGCTGACCACTTCTCTGCTGATGATTTCCTGGGTGAGAACCTGTCTCTTTTCTTGTGTCTACATCTTATTTACCACAAAAAAAGACAAAGTATGACCTTCCTTAATGTCTGTTCTATCACTACTCGTAGGTGCGATTGAGTTGGACCTGAACCGGTTTCCTCGTGGAGCAAAGACGGCCAAGCAGTGTTCCATTGACATGATCCGAAATGAGCAGGAGCTGCCCACCATCTCCATCTTCAAACAAAAGAGGGTCAAGGGCTGGTGGCCGTTTGTAGCCCGCGATGAGAACGATGAGATGGAGCTCACGGTAAGTCAGTCATGAAACACTGAGCTTAACAGCAAGAGGAAGGTCACGGCTGCAGTTTGGAAATCAAAAAGTAAGAAAGTTTGTGTTTGGTAGGTTATTTATTTGTTGTAACAATGCTTCTTGACAATAAATCTTACACCATTGGAAAGCCTGATTATTTCACTTTTAAATGGTGCCACATTTGTAAGGCAGCAGAGATGAGTATGTGGGTTATATCTTTGCCAAATCCTCTGCCAAACAGCTTTTCTTTGCTGTTGACTCTTTTGTTTGGTGGATTGGAAGAAACAAGAAATGGTGGCAATTTTATTCAACAATTTATTTATTTAACACACAGGAAGAACCATACACAGCCACAACAGCCCCAAACACAAATTTCTTTACTTTTTTTGTGTAGTTTACATAGAAGACGTCTGGCTGATTCATTAATATTAACTTTGATATGTTGTTAAACTTTTGTTATTTTTTCAGGGTAAAGTAGAAGCCGAGCTTCATCTGGTGACGGCAGAAGAGGCGGAGAAAAGTCCTGTAGGACTTGGACGAAATGAGCCTGATCCACTGGAGAAACCAAAGTAAGATATTATTTATTTATTATTCACAATATTCATAGAATCAAACTCTCACAAACACACACATTTGTTTGTTTCACGAGTAAAGTTTTACGATGGTTGTGTGGAGAAAAAAAGCATGAGGTGCAGACATGACTGTCCCTTAATGTTCCTCATTCTCACAGTGCAAAAAGCAGCAGCTCAGATATTACAGATCACCAGCAAAGATTTATTATTTAATAAACATGATTTGATCTTACCTCTGCTTCTTGTGCTGTCAAAAAGCCACTGTTATACTTTCGCGCTCGTTTCTCCTACCACCATCTCTTCAACTGTCTCCCTCTGTCTCCCCCCTTCCCCTGGTCCCTTCCCTCCTTTGTGTGTGTGACCTCCCTTTTTCTCCTGACCCTTTCTCCCTGTTTTTGGCTCCATATGCATTCCTTCCTTTCTTCCCTCTCTACCTCCTTCCACAAAGTCGCCCGGACACCAGTCTTATGTGGTTTCTGGGCCCTCTGAAGTCAATTCGTTACTTCATCTGGCACAACTACCGCTGGCTGATCCTCAAGGTCCTGGGGCTGATACTGCTGCTGCTCATGCTGGGCCTCTTCCTCTACTCAATCCCTGGCTACCTGGTCAAGAAGATACTGGGGGCCTGACATGCCGGTAGCCTCCGCCCCCCTCCTCGCTGTCTCTGCTTCTCTATTTAACCCCCTTTGCTTCCTGGATTCTCCTGTCCTGTCCCGCCAAACTCGGTGTCTTTGTACTCTGTCTCCTTCTCCTCTTCTGTCTCTCCTCTGTTTTTCCTTAGCTAGAGATCAGTGTCACTGTCTTCTGCCACCAAAGTGCCATTACACATCTTAAAAGTGACCAACTGTTTCATATGAAAACACGCAGCGACATTTTTTAAGGCTGAGGCACCCAGAGCACAATATTCATTAAATATTGAATAATTACACTCAATGACAGACTTTAGCTGCCATGTTTGTATCATTAAAAGTTTTATAATTACAATAAAGCTGATGTGACATGAACAACAACTAAAAAATACCAAACTAAGTCACAAAAAAATACTTTTTTTTGGCAGGAAACACATCTGTACAGGGCTGCTGTCAGTGTTTGTTAGTGCTGAGGTTGAATCACAACAGATCTTCATCCAGATATCAGACAAAACAATATAGTTTAATATAGATTCTAGATTTTCTAAATGCAGAGCTGCTCAACTTTAGGTGAAAATTATATAGATTATATAATTTGGTCTCTAAATTATGGAAAAAATAAAATAAAATTGTTTTAATGTCCATATCTTATCCTAAATATGATTAAAACCAAAATGGGAACATTTGCTCATTTTTGTATTTTCTATCTTGTGAAGGGATTATTACATGGGTCGAACATCGTCACAATAAAAAAATTAATAAACAAGTCTCTTTTAAAAACGTATTTTCTGAAGTTGAGTAGTTTCTGGAAGGATGCATTTGACGCCCTGAGAGCGTCCCACCAAGAAATATCTCCAGAGACTCGGAGGTGGTCCTCCTTGGTTCAGTTCCTGAAAGCTGTGAGGGCCAAAAATCTGTTAGTTACAAATACTTTTGGGAGCTGCTATTAAATGTCTCACAATGAGATGGTTGAAACCTGAAACACCAACATATAACATGTGGCTTCAAAAAAAATGTGGGAACTGTATGAGACATTAATCACATTTACAAAGAGGTGGAGTCCTGCAATGAGTCTATTAATGCGGTAAAGGAGTTTACCTCTTCAGTTCTGTGTTAGAGTTAACATGCCTTAAGGAACACGTGTGTATTGATGCTGAAACTAAATGAAACTAAAATACACTTAATGTCAGTCATAAAGATCAGTCTCCTCAGAGGATGTCATCAGAGACAAACTTTGGCTCTGGACAAACATCAGCGTTTGGATCTGTTGGTCAATCATCCATTCATTGTTCATTGTTATCAGCATGTCATTGCTCATATGTTTTTATTGTGAAGCTTTCAGTCTGCTGTGTGATCTTTTGAAGTATTATATTTATAGAAATGTGGGTTATGAGCAACAATAAATCTCAGAAATGCAGCGCACTAACCACTAATGCCAGCTTTCTCTCTCTCTTTTGCTCCTCCCATGTTTCATCTCTCTCCCCCTTTTCTCCACCCACCATCACTCACCCCTCATTAACCCGCTCCTCCATCCGCCTGCATGCCTTCCTCACTACATTCACTCCACCATCCTCCTTCTAAAACCTCCATCCTCCCCTCTCTCCAGTCGCCCAGACACCACCTTCCTGTGGTTCCTGAGCCCGCTGAAAGCCATCCGCTACCTGGTGTGCAACCGCTACAAGTGGCTGATCATCAAGATCGTGCTGGCCCTGCTGCTGCTCATCATGCTGGGCCTCTTCCTCTACAGCATGCCGGGCTACCTTGTCAAGAAGCTGCTGGGAGCCTGAGAGGCTGATGGAAAGGAAAGGGAGGGGGGTGGCCAGCCAGATAAATAGATGGATAGATGGATCGATGGTTGGATGAGTGAATGGAGGAGACAAGGAGTCTCCCTCAGTCTCACCTATAGGAAGGGAGGCGGAGGGAGGATCTGATTGTCCTAAAACAGCTTGCCACCTTCCACCTTAGCTCTGAGGAGAGAGGCAGACACGCCCTACCCCAAAAAAGTCATGAGAAAAACTGTTTACTCTTCTATCAAATCTGCAGCAAGCCTAACAAATCTAACGCTCAATATCTACACTCCATCCTTGAAGTGACTAAAACGCAATCATTTGTCACACTCTTCTTTTCTTTTCAAAGCGACATCACGTGAAAAAAGAACATTTATTCATCTGTTGATACAGCTTATATCAAAGTTTTTGTTCGTGGTCAGATGATTGCGTAGACGTTCAGTTCAAGCGATGCCATGAGATCTCCCATTACTGCTACGTCTGCTGTTGATTTACGTAAATACGGAAGAAATGAACAACGTTTTTGGTAACACTTTTCTTACCTTAATTAGCCTTCATAAGCACTATATGAATATGAATAAATTGTTTACTCCAATGTCGTCGTGTGCAGATATTTATGTGCAGAATTTGTCAACAATTATAATATTTTATATTGTTACACCTGTGTTTTACTTTCATTCATGATCTGTTTAAACCTCCACCAGCGTCTGAGTGTCCACAGGAGGAGTTATAGTTGTTGGCAAACATATTAATAAACATTTATATCTGCTTATAACTGCATTAAGATGTTTATATACTGCTTATAAATGTTTACAGGGAGGTTAAAGCAAAGTGTTGCCTCTTTTTCTTTTTTAAACTATTAAAGCTCTTGCGGTCTTTGCACACTTCAAGAATAATACTGAAGAAACAAAAAATAAAGATGTTTATTTTCATAATGAAATTCACGAGACACAGAACAAGATGACTTCAAAATGAATTAAATATTAAGAAAAAAAGAAAAAAAAGAGTCCTACAGGGTTTCGTTTAACTGCGACACTAAATGTTTAATCCCTTGGATCAAAGCGATTGAGCCAGATTTGAGTCAAACGGGATTTGCAAATAATTTTTATTGATATGCTTCAATATGTACACACTTCACAGGAGAGACAAACAGATTATTTGTGAATATCTTTTGACTAAGTCTGATTGAAAAAACAACAAAATTCTTTGAGGTTTGAGCTACTTTGTACCAAAATGTAGACCTATATGTCAATATGCATGCATCATTGTGATAACCGACCACAGAGGTCATGTATGTTGGCATGACTGTCTTTCCAGCTTGACACAAACCAAATCACCAACCCTGTCATCTCGAACGTTACACTGATAATTTGGGAATATGATTAAAGTGCACTTGAGTGATAAAAGAGGAGTGTGAGCCTCCAGCTCCGTGTCAGATGGCGTCGTTTGCAGTGTCCGTTACTCCGTTAACTAATTTGCCTGCGCTTTACCTCATCTGTGTTGCAGTCTTTGTTTGTGATTACGTGTTTCACCGATTTACAGAGTTACTGTTTGCACTAAATTTGCCTGTTTTTACGATGAACTTGTGTTTATATATCAGTTGAAATGTGTGCAGTATTCATTTTCTGTCTGTTTTGGCAATTTGAAATAAACTGAATTCAATGGACAACATGTTTGGGATTGTTAAAGTGGCTGTGATCAATATTTTTTATATCAACGATGAATCATTTGTAGTGATAAATCCACAAATCTTCTGTTTCTTTCACTTCTACTGCAGTTTTAAAGCATTTTTCAGCTCATTATTTGGGTTGTTCGGCTCTGTTCGTTTTCAAAGCATCATTTTCTGTGCAGGCTAGTTGACAAACTCTACAAAACTCACACTATAGGTTACATCCACAGCACCAAAGTGAGCAACTAGTATCTGAACATAGCAGAGAAGAGCCAAAAGATCAGTTGCAGGTTTAACCCACTACTCCTCTCAGTTTGTGAGTAAGTTGAAGCAACACAAGTTGTTTTCTTGAAGTTCTTCTTCAGCACTGTTTGCATGTAAAAAAACAAAAACAACAACAGGTAACTGTTGTTTTACCTCTGAATCTCTGTGTGCAGTCGTCCCTGTGCCAGCATGTCTTGGCTGCTGAGCCCGGTGAGGACGGTGTGTATCCTGGCCTGGAGGCACTACAAGCTGCATTGTGCCGTGCTGCTGGCTGCTGTGCTGGTGATGCTCTTCCTGGCTCTGCTCTTCTTTTCTCTGCCCTCTGAGATTAGCCACAAGCTCCTCAACCCTGCTGGATGAAAACACTGTGTGTGTGTGTGTGTGTGTGTGTGTGTGTGTGTGTGTGTCTGTGCTATTGTGTATCCCACAGGGCAGTTGTATGTCTTACTGTTGTTACAGTTAATTGTTCTGACTGTAAAAAATAAAAACACAACCACAGCATGACTTTATAGAGGTTTTATTTTACAGTGAATACAAAGAAAATCCACTTGCATGTATTGTCCCAGCTCTGCTGAGTTTATATAGATTAGGGCACCTGCAGCTCTTTGTCGACCTATCAGAGAAACAAAGATGGATTATGTTAGAGAAGAAGCACATTTATTTCTCTGTTTTTTCCATTAATTGATTAATTATTTGGTTCATAAAATTTCAGAAAATAGTGAAAATGACATGACATCTCAGTTTATCACTGGAGAGTGACAAAGAAAAGCAGAAAATCTTCATATTTAAGAAGTTGGAATCAGAACATTTTGCATTTTTACTTGAAATTAAGTTTCAAGATTTAACTAATTTAAACTACAATGCACTACAATAATGTGCACATTACTTTACAGAACCTTTACTGAGATAATTCTTTCTATACTATTGTCAGGAAAGTGCTTCACGAGTGTGAATATCTGGAGCGACATCACAAACACACTCTTACACTCGAGGTGAGCGACTGCTGCAGCAGCATCCTCAGCTCTGCGTTCTGCTGCTCCAGACTCTGAGTCTCCGGGACGAGCACAGCGATCTCTGTCAGGACTTCACTGTAAACACAGAAGAAGAAAAATGTTTTTAAAAACTCATTTGAGTACAGAAGGATGTTTGCATTGTGTGTGTGGTTTGTTACTCACAGGTAATCCTTCATGGAGTTCTCTGCATCGTCCCACAGTTTCATTTTGTCCTCAGAGATTACGTTGCCCATGCTCTCCCAGTATTCTTCATCCTTTGAAGAATCTCGGACTTCTACTGGCTGAAAACTGGCGTGTTGGAGAGCTGGGCTCTTCCTAAGAAAGAAGCAGCAACAAATCAACATCAGAGAGAGATTACTTTAACTATTATATCACATCATTTCAAAACTATTCCACTGCTTTTAAGTGGTTTGAATCAGCGTTGGTTATTTCAGTAAATGTGTTCTTACCTGGACCTGAGCTGCTCGATGAAGCTGTTTAGAGCGGGCAAAACATGGTTAGGATCAAGGAGCTCAGAGGTCTGATGGGGTGTACAGTTTGTCTCCTCTTCCTCTGCCTTGTCACTGAAGTCACCCGACTCAACAGAGACATCCTGCAGACAGACAGAGAACTCTTAGAAGACGCCAAAATAGTAGTAATCTGATTACAATCATCATCACTGCGCTTCTCCTCACCTCAGCCTGCTGATGTTTGTACTTTATTAAGAAATGAGCCAATCTGGGCATATCGTCCCTTTCAAAACCAAGAGACTGGAAGAAGAAAACGACATGTCTGGTTGTTTAGGATTTGCTGCACACAGTCCAACAATACACTGATGCATAACAGTACATGGACTCACACAAAGGAGAGAGCACAGCTTCACAATGGTCTGTTCGTCCTTCTCCAGGGGAGCCAGCAGCTTCCAGAGTTTGTCCTCCATTAGGAAGCCCTGCGCCGGGAAGAAGGGAAACCTTTGGTTAAAGATGTTTGTCACATAGTTTCATATTCCTTTGTGCTTTGCTGACTAATACTCAATAACTTATCATCATTTTAGCATTTATTAACCATGTAGAAAACTGCACGTAACCCCAAAACAACAAGATTCAGTGTAGAAACACAAACACATTACATTTTAGGAAATATACTAATTAGATTTTTTTCCCTGAGAGTTAGATGAGAAGATTGATACCACTCTAAATATGTAGACACATGTAGCTGGATCTATATTTGTGACTGACCTCTACTTAACGAACTCCTACTGCAATAACCATCAATCTTTAACACGTTTCTCACCGACTCATCACACAGCAGCTCTTTCACTTTCTTCAGTGTCTCCATCGACAACTCCCCCTCCTCCACCTCTGATCCACTCTCACTCTGCACCTCCGTCCCGTCCTTGTACATTTCCACGTCCGTGCTCTTGGTGTCAGGCCCGACTGAAGCGTCCACCTTCCTCTGTAAAGCCTGCCCGGTTTGAAACGACTGGGAGACGGCCTGCTGTTTCTGAGTCTGGATGGGACCCGAGATCTCCATGAACGCCATATGAGGTCGCTCCCAGGCTAAACCAAAGTTTTCCTTATAGATCAGCGAGTCAATGAGCAAAGCCCTCTCCACTAGTTGCTTCAACTCCGCTTCAGTCATTAGCCACATCTCCTCAAATTTTCTAGCCTCGGCGGCAACAATGTGCCTGCATGAAGTGGAAAAAAGAGTAAGATTCAGGTATAAGACATAAGCCATCATACAGTATGTCATTGTTACTTTGATTGTGACTTACTTAGTTTTCTTTTTTAAGCGCTCAAACTGCTGGATGTTGTGTTTGTACTCCTCAGTCATATCCTGATCCCTCTTTTTCAACTGTTCATTCTTACTGGCAAGCATCTCCATTTGTTTCTTTAAACGTTTCCTAACACTGAAACACAAAGCCAACCAGAGAAACAGAGAATTTATTAAATATAACTGTGTGTGTGAGAGAGAGAGAGATCATGAGACAACCTGTATTACCTGGTGAACCTGCTCTGCATCATGGTCATTTTCATTTTGTGAATGTTTGCCTCATGGTCAGTCTTACTTCTTTTTAGCTGCGTGATCAGGTTGGTGGCTTTTGTGTGTTGACCTTTTTTCTCCGCATCCTGCAGAGGCAAGAATACGTCTCGTAACGCAAAACAATCACCACCACTATCTGCTATATTGCTGGATTCTGGGGCTGTTCTCTGTCATTCCAATTTAATTTAACACCACCGGTTTTATTGAACAGACTTCACAGCACAAAAGCTAGTGGGGTGCATCTCGATCTTTTGTGCAAACCTGAAACCGTGCATTCAGTTCCATGTCGATGCTGCTGCACTTGTTGGCAGTCTCCAAACTCAGATTGTGAATTTTCTCTTCATACTCCTCCACCTTCTTCTTCCACTCCATCACATTCTCCAGCTAGAAATAGATCCGATATCATTACATACAGAGTTGATAGATGTAAGGTAAAAGACGTGAGTCAAGATAAAAGAAGACTGGAGGTGTGGTTGCGTGTCCTGACCTCTTTGTCCAAAAGTTCCTTCCTGGATTGTTCCCATTTGGTCATGTCTTTTGTGAACATCAGTTCAGTCTCCTGCTGATGAACTCTCTACCAACAACACAAGTGCAACCATTAGTAAGAATGACAATGACGGCACAATGACTATGTTAAGGCTGCTGATGATTAGCAGGTTTACACCATCTTAGATCAGCGTGTTGGCATGACAACATTTGTTAATTAGGATGAGGATGATGAGGATGAAGGTGTTTGGTCATAAGTGGTATTTGGAAAAATTTATTACAATTCACCCTGATACACCAGATCTCATGGTAATCCATCCAATACTACAATAATACATCCACAGCCACAAATGTTAATCCCGCAGTGGGATAAGTGTTAGATAAGTTTGAATTTTGACCTGATGATGAGGGGGATCTCTACCTACCTTCATCTGGACCACCTCCTCCCTGTAAGCCTTTGTCAGGGTATTGATCTGGCCCTCCATCCTCTCTATCATCAGGTCCAGCTCCTCTGCCAGCTTCCTCAAGTCCTTCACATAACGATCATCTGCAACCTTCAGCTCCTTTTCAGACGAGTGATCAAATGAATGGATGAGGTCTTTGGGAGACAACGGCAGTGGCACTCATACGTTTGGCTTTAGTTGGTGACTACATTACCTGTTGCAAGTCATTTATGAGTTTTTTCTTGTCTTCTACGAGAGCGGAACATAACTTCTGCTGGTTGTTCAGGACCTCCTGCAGCTCCTGAGCGATCAGCTTCTGATTATCTATCGACCAGCCTTTGCTGATCTCCTCAAATTTTTCCTTGCTGGATCTTGCATCATTCTCTAGCCACTCCAATCTGGACCAGGAAGAAAAAAACTTGATGGCAGACAGAAAGAAAGAAGGACAAAAGGGGAAGGACAGTGTGCGGGATGTAGCAAGTAAAAATCCCAGATGAAGTACACTATTACCTAAGTCTGCGAGTTTCCTCCAACTCTGTCCTTCGCGTCGACTCTTTGGCATCAGCTGCAGTTTGGATGTTTGTCACTAACGCGCTCAAATCTCTCTGAAGGTTGATCAGCCTCTGAGGAACGATCAGCTAACATAAAAGAGGACAGTTTTTATTCATTATGTGCCACTACTAATAAAGTACAAATCAGAAAATTACACTCAAACAAAAGTTTATGTTTATTTCATGATATTATTAAAGCAACAGTATCGAGTGTCGCGTAAATAACTACACAGTTTTAAAGGGTTAAAAAATGACTTATGGTAAACTTGGAGATGTAAAATTATTATCATACTTATAACCTGCATGTGATTGTTTAAAATGTAAATTCGTGCAGGACTTACATCTCCCTGCATCACATTGTAAGCTCCTTTAAAAACTCCTTCTACTCACTCTAAAGTTTCATTATTTTACAAGACTGGATCAAAACTATAAAACTACAATGAACTATAAAGATATTTTTAATACTCTCCCACATGAAAGGTTACAAGCTGCAGTGTGAGGCAGGGATGATATCGCCCTTCTTTTAATGTCAAATAAAGGATTATGAATGAATGAATACTTAAGATGACTAATTACAGATAAAATGATTGCTCGTCCTTAGAAAACAGTGGTAATACATTGATTAATAAACTGAGATCAGAAATGGACATAGAGGAGTTTGTAAACTAAACAAACCTTTTCACTTTCCTTGTCCTTCTCCTCCTTGATCTCCTCACTGACCTCCTTTTCGGGGTCTTCCTTAACCTCCTGTGTGGAGACCCTAAAGGTGTAATATACAGTATGTTTAGTTGTATTCAGACAAAAACTAAAACAAGCACAATAAAAATGACACTGTGTCATGTCAAGAGGTTCAGCTCTGTCCTGGACTGACCTATAGACTCCATAGAGGAAGTGGAGGACGTTTGGAAAGGTGAACTCCTCTTACTTCCTGCATGACTTCATGACTTTTTAAATATATTTATTATTTATGAGTAATTTCTTTTCAACCTTGTCTATCTTATCGTATCCTATTGTATCATTAAAAAACACACACACACATATCAGCAGGTGTAATATTGTACTTTTTTTTACTCCACTATTTCAAACACTACAGCTACTTCCCAGAATGAAATGGTACATATAAAGTGTAGGCTATAATCAGGTAATAAAATATGATTCATTATAGATTAAACTGTCAAAAAAGTATGATGAAATCAGCTTCACCTCAGCCAGACTGGGCTGAGTACATTTTGAATGCAGGACTTTTACTTGTAATAGAGTATTTTTAAAGGTCCAGTGTGTAAGATTAGTTGCAGATTGAATACTACCAAATTTATATTAAAGGCAAAGGGTCATATCCAGATCAGTGTTATAAAGGACTCATTTTAACACAATGATTATTATTATTATCATTATAAATATGATTATAAAAGCAGCTGTTGTAGTCTATACACCAACACAACAACACAGGAACCTATTTTACCAGCTACATTCTGACTTATTTACCCGCTCTCTGCCTCCTGATTTTCGGACAGCACAGAGGTGACAGACGCCTCTCCTGGATCCTCATCGTGTTCCTCCATATCTGTGGATTATTGTGTCAGATTATGTCGTGGTGAAGATAAATGAGCAAACAGCAGGTCTGCGTTTGGTTTGGTTAACCGTTACCATGGCGACAGAGCCGCTGATGAGTGCTGCTTTCAAGTGCCTCTCGTATACTGGAAACTTCAGTGTCAGAGCAGCAAGCAGCGGAAATAAACGACCGATAATTATTTAGATGTTATGTTTTTTTTTATGTCAATACGCTCTGGCTCTGACCCTTATATATATGTGTGTGTGTGTGTGTGTGTGCATGTATAAATATAAATACATACAAACATCCTATCATAGACTGCTCATCACCGATGAGCAAAACAGAGAACAAATAAAAAAAAATGCAAATAAATTAGGCCACTGTGAAAAGTAAGAAAAATGTTGCAGTAGTCATGATGCAGAGAGTAAAACAGCGAGAGTCTGGGATCATACATGGCTTGGAGCTGCCATCTAGTGGCAGTTTCCTGTTTCTTTAAGCTCTATAAGTCAAGGTGAAAATTTGGACTGTGCATCACCAACATTGTCTTCTTTGGAAAGCTTTGCATTCACTTCTTTACATTTATTTTACTGGCAAGACTCTATGAGGTTAATAGAGGTAAAAGTACACATTTACCTGTGCCTTTTTACAGAGAGGGTACAGGTCCAAAGACAACCTGAACTCTAAATAAAGTTGGTCAGATGGTTGGACAAAATTATGTTCATGAAAATAATCTTAACAAATGAGGTCTGCCAGGTTTCATGTAGAAAAAATGGACATCAATGATAAACCTAGAAGGTTAAACTGGAATAGTATGGCCGAGTTTCTGTGGCACTACTTAAATGCCACGCCAGAACAGCAGAGGAAGACCACAAAGTGAAGAAGAAAAGACTCAACAACCACAAGGAGTTCAAAGCTTCAGGAAGAACCTGAAGTCAACAACACTGGGGAAATGTCTCCCCATGCCAGGATTAGCACCAACAACCAAAGGAGGATTCACCACAGGATGACTACTTCTAGAGACCATAAGTGAGTATTTTGAACCAATGTGAAATAACAAAACAAGAGTGTCAAAGCAATGCAAAAAAAAAAAAGTAATGTTTCAAGGGAAACTTAGTGTCTGTAAAAATGTGAACTTATTCTAAACACTGATAAACAGAAACAGCAGTCAAAGGTCCAAACATACATAATAGATGCACTATAGTGTGTAATCTGTTAATAAATTGTATTAATTTGCCTGCAGTTACATAAAAATGCCCCAGTGTTATAATTACATTAAACAGTAAAACATGTCTGCCTCTTTCTTTCCAGGCCAAACAGTCACCTTGTTTTTAGGTATTGTTATATTCAGAAGCTGACTCTTGGTGGCGCTACTGTCTTATGATAAAAAAAAAATCACACTCAGCTTCCACAAACCAACATCCTTGAAATGTTTTGACAGACTACATGTTCGAGTCGCTCACATGCATAAAATCCAGACTTTTTATTTCACACACACACACACACTCCACAAAAATGATAAACGTCTTCTCAAGCTGATGGCAAGATGTGCACTCTGTGGCTGTCCGTCCACCCAAACAAACACAAACAAAGACCACACATGGGTCAGATGTTCCTGCCCTGAGGAGTGCCCTCCTCCCTCCCTTTCCTCCTCACGTTTCCTGCCTGTTGGCAGCTCGCCCTCTTGCCCCCTCCGGGGCACCTCGCCGCTCTTTTGGCCTCAAGTGGCCTCAGTTGCTGCTGATCCACAATGGATGTAAGTCAGCCAGCAAAGGTTTCTGACATATGATCCAGCATCTGTGATGTCACCAACAGCTGACTTGTCATAAGACCTTTGTGAAAAGGGGGGAAGTGAGGGATGAATGAGGAGAAGGCCTTATTTTCAACAGACCCTTAGCTTGGAACGCTGAGTGCTTTTGCATCAAGCTGCTGAGATTACAAACTGAATGACTGCTATTAGAGAATGATTCTATAATCTATCATAATACCATAAGCTAGGGATTGACAGACTTTGACCCCACTCGCAGGTGTATAATACACCCCATTCACTCTGCATATGCACTGTGAGCGAGGGTGCATGTGTGTGTGTGTGTGTGTGTGTGTGTGTGTGTGTGTGTGCCTGGTAATTCCTACTCCCAGGGGCATATGTTTACTCCTTGTTCAACAAAGCATCATATTCATTGCCCAGGGGTTGAGAGGGGCATAATCTAAGCCTGACCTTCAGCCAGTTAACTAACTGACAGCTTAGAGTGTTGTTGGTGGTGGTTTGTTGGGGGGGGTGGTGGGTGGGGGGGGTTGCATAACAACTTAAGTCCTGACTAACAGTTTCTTAATATTGCCATAACGAAGGAGACATCGGCTGCTCGGGTAACATGGGATGGACTGTAAAAGTGGAGGATGTTTGTCGAGGACAGCAGAAAATTCAGAGGGATTTAGTCTTAAAGAACTCTGTGACCTTGTCAGAGAACAAAACAGTCATTTAATAAAAAAATAGATTGAATAAATAAAAAATAAAAAAACCAGGGTCAGATTTAGAAAGAACCTTCTATCAAATATGAAATGTACTGGCCTTGTGTCAAGGTAACTTGTGTAAAGAGAAGTATATTTTTGCCATCTGTTGGAGCATTTACTGCAAACGGGCACACAGTTTTCTTCCTCCAAACATTACCCTGTTGCTTCTAAACCTTTAAATATTAAGAGAGAGTGCGGAGCACTGACAAACACAGAGGCAGATATGCAGAGAGACAAAGAGGCTATTACAGATTTTTTAAAATCTATTCATATATTGTCTGGATAATTGGCATAGAAAAATAAAATGATCTCAAGGTCTGTGCAGTGGAGGCCTTGCCAGTCTCTTCAAGTCTTCATTTCTCATCACACAAGGTCTGGGGAAAGGTTTGTGTCATCATTTAGCCACTCCAAATCAACAATCCTCAGTTCAGCCTCAGCCGTCATGCTCCATCATTCCTGCTTTACTCGCTCCTCCAGCTTTAAAGAAGTCAACTAACACGGTTCACACATTAGAGCTGAGAGCTCGAGAGAAAGGAATGAATGGCCGCACATGTTTAAGGTCTGGGTTTCATTTTGATTTAAAGTGTTACAGATAATTGATTATTTAGTGTGACGCACAAACACCTGCTTTGTCTGAAGAGTAACTTGTTACACCCTTTCCTTTTTAGAAGTGAATTAATAAAGAGTTACTCTTATTAATACTGCTTGATGAAAATCCAATGTGCCTTCACTACAAAATGACAGGTAATACAGTCCCTGAGCACTGCTGATGTACTGGATGTAGTGGATTATTGCCTTTAGGACTGTCGCATAAAAAGAAGCTATGTAATGCACTGCTATGCTACAAAATCTCAATTAAAGACACATTCATGACCATTTTTTAATGTTATTATTTTATTTATAAACATTATTCCAGCTTTATGAATTAGTTTACAAAATATTAATTTTGTACATAAACTGTCGGACTCAAAGTCATTTTTTCTTATCAAAGCTCTCTGTGAGTGGATTAGGTGTACAATAATTATGCATGACATTAGTCCACGATTACTGGTGAGTTGTATTTGTTGTCTTCAATGAGAAGATAAATCAGCCTGCTTCCATCATTACACTACACAACACAACATAAAATAACATATAAAAACAATAAATGTAGCTTTGTTGTTGTTCAATAACATATAAAAACAATAAATGTAGCTTTGTTGTTGTTCAAACTTGTGAAATAAAATGAAAAATGTTCTTTTAGCAGTTCTTTAAATATTCATCATCTCTCTTTATATGAAAGCAAGAATAAAAAATAAAGCAGATAAATAAAATAGAAAAATAAAAGCCACCTCTGTATGTAACGGTGAAGAATGAGCGGCCAACAATCAGGAAAAGAATATAATAATATATAAACTTCATCATATTATAAATTATAACTCCCAAAATGTATGTCAAGTGGTTACAACTGGCTCCACCTCAACCCAGTCTACATAATGAATCTTTTCACTTTTGATATGTTGAGTACATTTAGTTGCCAGTTCTTTTACTTTAGTAACATTTTGAATACAGGACTTTTACTTGTAATGGATTTTTTTTTAAGTGTATTCCTTCCTATTAAATTATCAAAATACATCTGCCATCACTGCCAGAAGAAAAATAACACAACACAAAAAACAAAAAGCTAAATCTATTGGCCCACTTCAAGAATATGCAAATATTGTTAATAAAAGTTGAATTAGTAGACACAAGATGTCTCCTGTTTCCACATCACATTCCTCTGTGCGTTGCATACTGGCCTCTGATTGGCTCTTACCCCAGTTATGATGTCACAAAATCATAAGTGTGTGTGTGTGTGTGTGTGTGTGTGTGTGTGTGTGTGTGTGTGTGTGTGTGTGTGTGTGTGTGTGTGTGTGCACAAAACACACTTGAGGAGATGAGTGTGGAAACAGGTTTGCAGTGTGAAAGTCTGCACATGCAAAACGAGTTCCACCTACATCTATTTAATAAAATAATATTAATATGAATCCAATGATAAGACAGTGACAGTGATAATGCAAACCATAACAGGTACATGTGCTGCCCTGCAGGACTTTCACTTCAAACTGTGCTATTACTGCTTTTATTGAAGTAAAACGTCTTGTACTGAATCACGGAGGGGGCTGCAGCTTTTCCACCGGTGGCGGCCTCCGGTCCATTTCTCCGGGACTTTTTCATGACTTTCAGCCCAGCAAACTGAGGCTTTACAGGAATCAAAGCTGTCATTCTTGAGCTCCGGGGCCGCTCAACACACTTCACGGTGCGGGAGCCACCGATGACAAAAGCCCGTGTTTTTTAGCGGCTCTTGCGTTTGGCCGCAAACCGGATCATATGACTCTGCATATGCGTAATGCTCTTTGCGACCTGCTGATGGCCACAGCAGTGGCTGCGCTCCACAAGACCAAAAAGCCAAAGGGGTTTAACGGATGTGTTGCAGCGATTATTCGGCCAAGTATCTTTATCCCACATTTAGATTAGCTGCTAATGACGGAGAGAAACGCCTCTATGCAAGAAACACAAGGCCACGTAACCCGAGAACAAGGGGCCATTCCTGTGCGGAGGAACAGATTTAAACACAATACAACATGGACTCATTAGATACCATGTACCTGCAGTCACTGTGTTGTTACCACAGAGTATTTAGACTTAGAACTACAAGTACTTCACTAAAGTAAAAGTATGTCAAATATACTCAAAAGTATCAAAAGTAAAAGTACTCACACTGCAGACAAAATATGTCAGTGTTTTGCTGTTATATGTGCCTATATAGGATGGTTTTGAGTTAGTGTTACAGATGCATTCATGCATTTTGCTGCTGTAGATGTTTAAAGCTGAGCTATTAGTGCTCAGAAATAACCTAATCCTTCAATTTATCAGGGGGAAAATCTAATTTATTAGAGATCTAAAGATTTCACTGGACGGAAAGGGTCTGAAAAAAAAACTGTAATCTGAAAAGTAACAAGTAACTAGATACACACAACAAATGCAATGTATTTGTCTCTGAGATACAGTGGAGCAGTAGAAGTATAAAGCTGCATAAATACACGACTAAATGTACTTAGTTACATTCCACCACTGTTATGTACAACAGTATAAAACACTCAAATAAAAGTAGAGATAGATGCATCATCATTCTGCAGACAAAATACCTGTCAGTGTTTTAATATTTTATGATGATTTGCTATCAATATTACTGATGCATTAACATGCATGTTGCTGCTGTAGATGTTTAAGGTTGAGCTAATTTGGACTCCTACTGCTCAGAAATAACTTCCTTCAGTTTATCAAAAGAAAATCAAATTGATGCAGTGTAGTAGTTTAAGTATAAAGCTGCATAAAATCGAAATACAAGTACTTAAAATTCACTTAGTTACATTCAAATACCAATACAAAAAGCATCAGTACAAAAATATAAAACACTCCATGTAAAAGTAGAGAGGTATTATTAGTAAAATACACTTTAAAGATGAAAAGTAATCATTATGGTTCATTTAAGAGTGGTATTATTGTATGAGTATTTAGTATTATATACAATACAAACTTATTACAGCATATATAGTAACATGTAAACAACATTTTGAAGTTGTAGCTGGCCAGTTTGTGACTTTAAACTACTTTGCATCATGTCGGAAAGTCTAATTGTTAAAAAAAAAAAATTCAAATGTTATTCAGAAATATTAGCAGTTAAATGGATGTGACAGGGTGTCGCAAAGCAGAAGAACAAAATAATGTTAAACGGAAATACTCGAGTTACTTTCCTCCTGGTCATTCCTCTCAGACTAAAACAGGTTCGTTTACAATTACAGCACATGGATCTGCAGGTTGTTTCTGATGTACAAATATTTATTGGGGTTTTATGCATTCATATTTAATGTTTTCATTACTTCACTGCAAAATGCATTTCCTATAGGCAAATTAATCATTTCAACAACTCATAAAGCAGACTCAACAGTAGTAACGTGCAGTCAGAAACCTCTTAACAAATTAAGTTAAACATCAGTGGAAAACGACAACAAAGCGCATTAAAAGCTTTATGCAACCACAAAAAAAAAAAAAAAAAAAAACACTGACTGGAAAACAGGTAACATCACAGTGTGCTACTTTGGAGTGCTCCTACATTACCTGTGTTATGTCTTTATTCACTCCACCCCCTCCTCCAACTCCACCCCACTGATGTGCAACCCCTCTTCTTACAGCAGATACATGTCACCACTAATGGACATCAAGTGCTTTCTTTTTGCAGCTCTTTTTGGGACCATACATTAGAGACAGAAAACCCATTTCTCAACCCATAAATAGAGCACATACACACAATAGCTCGCACGCACACACACGCACGCACGCACGCACACGCACGCACACACACACACGCAAACACACACACACACACGCACACGCACGCACACAGTGAACAGATCGTTAACGAGTTGAAAGCAAGGAGGCCAGGATGTATCTGATGATTATGAGCGCACAGCGCAGCCACATGAGCAACAATCTGATTAGTAGTTTATAAAGTTAGACAGACTTTGATTCCAGCACAGATCTCACATAATGTGTGTCACCAAATCAACCAAAACAAAGCAGCTCTTACACCGTGGCAGTAGGAGGCACATTCAAACACAGTCCGTGTACAAATTATTTACCTTTTTAATGTTTGCTTTGCTAAAAAAATCTGCATGTTTTATGTGTTCCAATGTAAATTCACTACATCATGAGGAGTATTTCACTTTCAGTTTGTTTTATTTACATCCCCCAAGTCCTCTGAATACTGATACAGGTCACAGCCTCCTGGAAACAAACAAAGAAAAACAAGGAATGCTGCTGTGGAGTCCTCAGTCAAACCTGAGGCACAAGATGGTGAGGAGTCAAATCTTCCACGGTAGTCATCACATGTCCCCTCTTCAGCTCCTATTGTCTTGGATATTCATCAGACTGCTGTATGATTTCGCCCGATTGGCTGCGAAGACACAGAATTTACATCACATTACTACTATTACTATAGCTGTCTTATTGTGAGTTATTCTAGAGATTTAAAAAGGAGAAGATCATGCAAACACATTGTCAGCTTCTTACCCTGAATCTGCTCAAAGTCAAACTCGACACACTTAACTGCACAAACTTCAGTTCATCACAGCGTGTGCATTTGTGAAACTTCACTATTAGATAAACAACGGCCCTAAATTTGACAAATAATGTGTTCTGCTCCATTTGTGGACATGATGTCATAGGGCTTCGAGTCCTGCGGTTTAAAATGGTCAGTAGTCGTAGTAGAAAATATTAAAAGCTTGATATGTTTTTCGAGCAGAGCTGACAGAGATAAAGATGTTAGATGATAAAACACTAATACTGTTTTTTTGTGGTGGGTCTTTTTTTAAATGGCTTAAATACATTTTGTTGTTTGTTTGTTGCAGCAGTGAGTAGCTGCACTTCTGTGTTGGTCCTCAGTTCTGCTTCTCCAAACTGGCAGTGTGCTGATCGCACACTTCTCTCAGTAATACACTGACTACAGATAAGTATGTCATGCCACCCGACTTTAAAATAGCTCAACTACGCTAAGATATTATACAATAATATTAATTTCTTTTCAAGTTTAACGTAGTTTTTTTTCTTTACTTCACTTTTTTCTGTAGCACATTCAGACTAGGCATTATAATTCTCAACTCAATCTGTACACGACTCATGCCACAGGCCTGAAATATCACTCGTACATGATAGTAAAAAATAAACTTGTCTGTACGAGTTCTTCTTGCATGAGGCTCAACGTGTCCTTGACCATCAACAGCTGCCCCAATTTCATCCAATGCCTAAAAAATAACTAATATTTAAAAGTTCTTGTCCTCCTCAGTCTTGGGAAACACCCTGTGATCCCTCAAGGCAACAATCATCCACTGACACACACACAAAAAAAAAAAATCCTCCAACCTTGTCTATGATCCAGAGGTTTGCAGGAGGAGACCCCACTACGCTTTAGAACAACTAAAACACCCCCCTTCCTCCATTGAAGCCCCCAAACCTCTCAAAACCCCATCAAAAATACTCTCCGTGTGACAATGGGCGAATTAAGCTGGTTACTCACGGTGTATGAGCTTGCGTTTCTTTTGTTCGGAGTGAAGGAAGCTGCTCAAGTAGAAGATGATGGGCAGAAAGAGCATGAAGCTGGACACAGCGATGACAGGCACCGTCTCCTCACGGGGGAAGGAACAATTGAAATTCTTACTCCACAGTCTGCGGGTCATATTCATCTGAAAGCAAAGAGCCAAACACAACATAAACTTCAGCTGACCACAATTATTCAACACTGGTACCATTAACTCAACCCTCTACATCATGCTTTTCTTGTTTACACGACTCATTTCATTTTATTTTATGAGTAATTTAGTTTTTCTGAAGAAGTCTGATCACATCCCTGAATCAAAGATCCAAGCTCAAGTTTTCTATTTTTGTCACACCATTTTACTAAATACCTTCGCACATAAAAATCAGAAACCACTAAGACCAAACAGAACTGTGGAGGGAGAAAAAAAACAACTAATTTCATCATAAAATATCAACAAATGACAACAAAAAGTGCATCATGACACATTTCCTGTCCCCACAAGAGCTGCAAGATTTCCATTTTTCCTTCAGCTGTTCATGAAATATTATTATTTTGACAAAAAGTTCCAAATTACTTGTTTGTTTCCAGAACTTTCAACCACATCCTATTGCCTTCTTCAGTGGATGGAGCAGCTCAGTACAACTATTCGATTATATTTACCTATTCTGACACTAGATACTTCAGTTCGTAGTATTAGTATGTTACTACACATATCCAAATCCATCTTCTCAGGAATGTCGAATTGATTTCAGGGTCAAACATTTCTCTTGTGACCAACTTTAGTGTCTCCAGATTCCTGTAGGGGGTGCAGCTTTCTCTCTTCTTCTCTTAAAAGAGAGGCGCTGTACATATCTCTGCTACATACCGCATCCTCTATGTCGATGCACATCGTCTTATTCTTCTCCATGCCGCCGTAAAGCACGTTCAGGTTTTTGTAATCTGTCTTGCAGTTTGTGCACAGCTCAGTTTTGTTCTTCTGCAGAAAGAAAAATAAAGAAAAAGGGGCGACGGACATCGTAGTTAACTTCTCAACACAAACTTATAATAGACAGGCGGACATCGACACCCAATTCAAGGCGTACCTGTTGATACTGCTCAAAGCAGGTGAGAGTTTGGTTGAGGATGGTCATGAAGTGCAACGTGTCACTGGTCAGATTCTGAAATCCTTTAGTGATGCAGTCTGCACGACAGGAAGTAGAAAAAAAACATTAGTTAGGTTCATTTATGCAGAGACAAATCCACTATTTGAATTTAATCAATTATTTATTTGAAGTATTTTTGACCAAACATTCTTTTGTCTCGTGTGATTGTAAACTGTTGCATAACAAGCTATCTGATTAATTTGACAGGCAAAGACTAAATAAATATTCAATAATCACGAGTTGCAGCGCAACACAACTGTGATATTGACTGGCAGAAAACAGTGAGATCCACTGATATATATAACGGTTTCGGAGTCTGTCCGATAAAATGAGAGTCACATGTTTGACCTCTGCAACTTCCAGCGTGTCCACTGCCCTTTAATCGAAGAAATCAATCGAGTCCGGTTCAGATGTTTGCTGTAGTGGTGTGAGTTTATTGAAGCATGCAAGCAGGCACACACGGCGTGCATCTGAGCCAGTGAGCACAGAAACAGAGCACTTTTATATGATAATCAAGTCAAACAAACGACAACAAAGACACACCGTTGGCATGTCACAAGACCAAGTAGTGAGTAGTGAATTTGCACACAGTGTGTTGGATTGATCAAGGGACCAAACATCACTTAATCAAGCGGATGCAGAAAAACTAGTCCATGCATTTGTTACTTCTAGTCTGGACTATTGTAACTCTCTGTTATCAGGCTGCTCTAATAAGTCTCTTAGGACTTTGCAGTTAATTCAGAATGCTGCTGCACGTGTTCTGACAGGAACCAAGATCAGAGATCACATCTCTCCCATTTTGGCTTCCTTGCATTGGCTACCTATTAAATCTAGAATAGAATTTAAAATTCTTCTCCTTACTTACAAAGCTCTTCATGGTCAGGCACCATCATATCTAAAAGAGCTCATAGTACCTTACTACCCCTCTAGAACACTGCGCTCTCAGGACGCTGGGTTCCTTGTGGTTCCTATAGTTTCCAAAAGTAGATTGGGAGCCAGAGCTTTCAGCTATCAGGCTCCTCTTCTGTGGAACAAACTACCATTCTGGGTTCGGGAGGCAGACACGGGCAACACCTTTAAGAATAGACTTAAGACTTTCCGTTTTGATAAAGCTTATAGTTAGTGCTGGCTCTGGTCATCCCTTAGTTATGCTGCCATAGGATTAGACTCCCTCTCTCTCACCATCTGTAATCATACATGTCTCATTAATGCATGTTACTAACTAAACTTCCCTGGAGTTTCTGTGCTCTGTCGTCCAGCAGGTTCTCGTGGATCGTGGCTGCTACTGTCATCTTGCACGACGTCCACTACACATATCACCACTGTCATTATTGCTACCATATCTGCTACTGTAATCATTTTATCATTGCTTGTAATAGTACAGTATGTTTGTGTTGATTTGTCCTGTACACGTGACATCTATCCCTCCTCTGTGGCTCTTCCTGAGGTTTCTTCCACCTTTTTTTTGTGGGCAAGTTTTCCCTCACTCGAACCGAGGGTCTAAGGACAGAGGGTGTCACTCCCAGTACAGATTGTAAAGCCCTCCGAGGCAAATGTACTTTGTGACTTTGGGGCTATACAAATAAAATCTGATTTGATTTGAATCAATCAATCCCTGCTATACTAAATGTGTATTTTGTTCATTGCCCTCTCTGATGAATGCTGCCTCACTCCTACAGATAAAATCCAGATCTAGGGGCGGTCGGTAGTGTAGTGGGTTAAGCGGACACCCCGTGTGTGGAGGCTATAGTCCTCGCTGCAGCTGGCCCCGGTTCGAATCCCGCATCGGACGGCAAATTTACTGCATGTCACTCCCCCTCTCTCTGTCCCCCTGCTTCCTGTCTATCTTCAGCTGTATTATCAAAAAAGCCAAAAAAAATAATCCAGATCTAAAATCTAGTTCAGGGAGGACTTACTGTGACAGTCTGATTTCTCCCAGAGGACCTTCAGGTTTTCGTACAGCTCATAAACCAGCATGAGCCGATCACTGCGCAGGAGGCTGTCCCTGCAGCTCACATTACCTGGACCCACCTGAGGACACACACACACACACACATAAACAGATCAACTCAAAACAAAACAGCTTCCTCAAATGTGTCACCAGCAGTCACATCACATCACATCACATCACATCACATCACAAGACTCGTGATCATGAGACATGAGGCCTGTCCCTCTCCCCTGCAGACTGCAGCACATGAATGACTTCGTGTCTGGCTCGTACCTGGTCTGATGAGATGTTGCTGAAGATCTCCGTGAGGCTGCCGTAGCTGGAGAAGCAGTTCTGGCAGACTTTCACGGGTCGTGCAGCGGGGACCAGGCAGTTCACGTAGGCCACGTACCTCTGTCCGAAGATGTGCAGCAGCTCGCTGCAGTAGTCGCTGATCTCCAGGTCTTCAGGGAAGGAGGACAGCAGATTAAGAGAGAGGACTGAGCCCAGACCGGGTTTAAACACAGCCGAGCTCAGCACGACGGAGCTCAGAGGCGGGATTTCCGAAGCTGTGAGGTTTCCTCCATCGCCGGACACAAGGACGTAAATATTAAACACTATAAAACCCCAAAACGAGCTGTGTCTGTACGGAGACATGATGGAAAACGACGTCTGTCCGCATCTGTTCCTCTTTCACTACAAACAACTCATGACTTCCGGGTTTGCTTCAGAGCGTGATCATGTGACCGCGCGTGATCTGATCTCGCGAGAACAGCGAGCAGCGCGTGAAGGTTGGATTAAAGTAAATAAAATAAAGTTTATACTTTAGTTTTGTTTTATAACAGACTGACGTATATTATACTTTAGTTGGTACTATATTAAAGATAAAACTCTGATTGATTTACATACATTTGATTTCACTGCACACCAATGTGCCCATATGTTTTTTATTATTTTATTTTAGTAATAAGCAGATAATGGGACCATCAGGGTTTTGCTGGGTCTGTCTTATTTAAACAGTTTAAGTGTCTTAAGATCTTTTCTGGTTCTAAAGGCTCCAAATATCTCTCTGGTTTTATTTATTTATTCTTGTGAAAGGTGTGCTCATCTTTGTTGTTTAGATGAAGTTGTCTTAATGTTGTCCAAAGAAAAATAAATAAATAACATGAGGTTTCTTTTCCAAATTTAAAGATCATAGTTTAAAGTATCCTGTTATGGTAAAAATGGCTGTCAAAGCCTAAATGAAGTAAATACATGAAGTTTATACTTATTGTTTTTATGTAGTACAAGTTTAACTCGTGAAGTTTGTAATAGTATACTGTAGTAGGCCTATATTAAAGGGAGTTTCATCTTATCTTATCTTGATTTACATTAATTTTGTATTTGTTCTAGTTTTTACTGTACACTTATGTACCTATTTGTTTTTATTCCTCACTTTCTGGAGGTATGGAGGTATGTACCACTAGTAAGTACTACTACTACTACTACTATACTTGTTGTCAGGGGATTTTAATGTTGGCAAAAAAAATGTCCTGTTATGATAAGACTGACTGAAAAACGCACAGCCATATTACTAGATTGAAATGGACAGATCTATAAATCTATAAAATAATAATAATAGTAATGATAACAACAATACATTAACAACATTACATACATTAACAAAGGGGTGGGTTCTGTGATTGATTGATTGATTGATTGATTGATTGATTGATTGGTTGATTGATGGATGCAGTTCCACCTGAAACTAAAAAAACATTATAAGTTTTGAATATTTAAATATCTAGTGAACAGTTACTCTCTCTCTCTCTGTCTGTTGTGTAGGTCGCTGCCTACACGTTGTGTGCGCGCGCGTGCCTGTGCGTGCGTGTTGGATGGAGATAGCCGTTCCTCCCGGTCTCCTCGTTATTTACGGGTTTTCTGACACCATACAATTTTGCAATGTGCGCTCTCGTTGCAAATAATTACGGAGTCAAGGTAAACGATTTGGGCTCCAATCCTGATTGTGATAATTGTCAAAAACCCCCTCGAATCAAGCAACCGCAGTCAATGGTCGTTAATGTGAAATTAGTGGCTCTTGATAACTTGCAGGCCGCATCAATTCCGCAGTCATCAGAGCCTAATGAAAATAAGGGGGGAGAGGACGCGCGGCAGCATTAGCGGCCTATTCTGATGCCTGCGCGCAACTCCAGCGGTAATAGCCTATGGATTCTGGCCTCTCATGCTCCCTCTCACTGCACATGGCACCGGCAGCTCATTAACTCTTCTTCTCCTGACCAGAGTTCACCTAATTGTTCAGATGTTCTCCATTCCTTTATCAGCCTCTAGTGTGGCTCTCAGAAAGAAGACATGATTACAACCTAAATATGATAGTGTCGCTTTTTGTGCAGCTATGAATGTCCACCTGGTTACACCTTAACTTAAAAAATGTTAATAGAAGAATAATATAATCTTATTAGTAGTAGTAGTAGTAGTAGTCTAGTGGTAGTAATAGTAGTAGTCTAGTGGTAGTATCATCATCATTAATGCATGCATCAATACAGCGTGTAGCCTTAAATAGTCTCATCCTTCACTGATCACATTATTCACCAAGTTTTGGATCTTTCCTCTAATCTCGCTAATCAGCAGAGCAGCAAGTAAAATCGGCATATCATTACTGTTTGAGATGACCGTTATTTGTCAGATGGCAGAAGAAGAAAAAAAAATGCCTTCATTAGCGTGTGATAGATAGAGAAACCAAGAGGACAAAAATCACTAATTAGGTCCATAAATTAGATGATGGTGATGATGAGGGCCCTTCAAGGAGCCGATGGCAAGACTCAGTCCGAGAGACTCCTCGTGATTTTCGAACCATTAGAAGACTACAGGCTACAACTGGTCAGAAGAAGGTTTACCTATAAATGACAGAGAGAACAAGGCGGCATAGGACTAGAAACCTAAAAGTTAATCATTATTTTATGATCTGTAAAGAAGACGTACTCTTATCTACTGTTTGAATGTACTTCAAAATGGTAAAACTCATTCTGTGTAAAAATGCTTCCTGTGAATGATATATTAGACACAGATTGGCCGCTTTAGTACAATCCAATGTGATCCAACGTTATAGGAGGAGATCTTGTAGTTTGTAGTGGTGTATATTAAGAGGTGTTTCTAATATTTTGGCCCTCACCATCTACAAACATGAGAGGATCATAATATAAAAACATCTCTCAATAAAAAACACTACTGCAAACAAAGAGCTGAATTTATGAGTTGTTGTGTTGGATGACATTGAATTGAAGAGTACCTAATGAAGTGATCAGTCAGTGTATATGACATTATTAGATTATTAATATGATGCATAAATGTATAATCTTGCTGTTGTACCTGGAGTTGAAACTTTGCATGGTTCCCAACATAGGGGTCGCACCTCCTCCAAAGGAACACACATAAAATCTGAGTTTGGAGAAATAAAAGGGTTTTTTTTAAGCACAAATTTATATTAGGTTTTTGGGATTTTAATTTTATAGTTATAGTGCATAATAGTCACTTTTTGGTGGAGAAGCCAATAATTCAACAAGGGGCCCCAATTTAAAACTTACATAAAATGGAAATAAAAGTACCATTAAATCGTATTGAAGGACCACTTAAGTAGCCTACTGCATGAAAATGTAATATTATAGTATCAAATCCATAAAGAATGATTTTACTAGCTCTGCACCTGTAATGTTTCCCTCCTTGAGAAAATGTCTAACTGGACAATCACAAAAGGGG
This sequence comes from Larimichthys crocea, assembly GCF_000972845.2. Lineage (NCBI taxonomy): Eukaryota > Metazoa > Chordata > Actinopteri > Sciaenidae > Larimichthys > Larimichthys crocea. The sequence continues at coordinate 8,666,116 of NC_040021.1, forward strand.
TTAACTCAAACTGGTTCAGCCTTAAACTTGGCTCTTGGCGTGGGGAGAGAAAATAGCTGTAAAGTTATGCAGAAGTTATTCTTCATCCTTCGGGCCGTCCCTAATCCGCCAAAAACCTCATTCTTTCATCGGAGAACTGTGCCTCCTTTCTTGTCCCCCCCTCTCTATACAACATAAAGTCAGACTGCATTTAATGGTTATGTCGGGATGGGAGAGGGGCTTTCTTCTCCCCCTTTTCTCCAGAATATTGCCCTTTTCGTCGTGTGAGTCTCCCAACCCGCAGGGACCCCCATATTCTTCCCTCCGCGTCTGACTCGAATCACAAACTAACCCTGATTTTCACCACTTTGCTGGGAATTGCGGGGAGTGATAATAGAGATTTCGCTTTCATTTTATACGCTTGACTTGGTTATTGTTGCTTTTCTCCTCTCCCGTGATTCTCCCCTTTTCCAGGGATTAGCCCTGACTTCGCCCGCTATACTGGCCGCCGAAGTGCCCCTGAGCCCCGGGATGACAATTGATGCAGATCAAGGCAGGCCTATTCTGCGCTCCTTTGAAAAGGAGCCGGGTTAAAATGAGGCAGTTTTAATGGAAGAAACGGATGCTCCTCAGTTTGCTTCCCACAAATTAACTGGTAGATTTTCTAACATGTTTTAGGCTTTTTTTGGGGAGGGGGGATGAAAGTGTTGACAAAAAAGTAATATAATAAACCAGAATGTTTATGTTCCTCTTCTATAGGCCACACAGACCTACATACAGACTGCATGATGATGGTGAGGTTAGAAGGAGACGATGAAGCTGCTGATGATGGTGATGTCAAGGGTGAAAGTGGACAATGATGGTAAGTATGATAAGTAGGGGTGATGAGGATGAAGAAGCTGATGACTATGATCCAGGTTTTATGATTAGAATGACAGTGATGGTGAAGATGATGATGATGACGACAGGGATGAGAGTAAGTATAGAGATGTAAGATGAAGATGATGACAATGACACGGTGATGGTGAGGATGAGGAAGATTATGGAAAGGATGAGTGACAGGAGAAAAAATGCAGATAATAATAATGATGACGATCGATGAGGAGGAGGAGGAAGATGTTTACACATGCAAGGAAGGTTTAGCTGTCCTAAAAACTGAAGGTGAGATAAACAGAGTGCAAAGAGTGAAGAAATAAGTTACTTTAAATACACACTGCATGTGCAGTACATCTGGAATATTTAAATAGGTGAAGGTAAGAGCAGTGGTGGAAAGTAACAAAGTACATTTACTCAGTCACTGAACTTAATTCCAAAGTTACTTACAAAAAAGAGATACAATGTGACTAGGACATGTTAATGCAGCAATAAGCACTAGTTTAGGTTAAGTTTAAGATCTATAATAAGCTAAAATCAGTGGTTTACAATCTTTTTACATGTGGCCACTTACAAAAAAACTGTGTCTGGTGGAACCCTAGTCATGTTTGAGATTTCTATGAGTTGCACCAAAGATGGATTTCCCCTCTAAAACTTCCAGATGGTTTCACTTCAACAACTGTCTGAGCCTTCAGGAGCTACAACTCACCAAAAACTCCAAGAGGGAAGTCTGGTTGTGCACAAATGTGCGTCACACAAGTCTATTTTTTCTTCTTTTTGACCTGATTCATCATCTCACAACCCTTCAGATTTAACCCTCTAGAGATAGGTCAACCCCTCAATTTGGAGCCACTGTACTAATTTAACTAATAAACTAACTTTAACAGGTAAACTAACAGTGTATAAAGTCTTAAAAACTAACACTGCTCATACATTGATGCATCAGGGTGAACAGTTAATAATCACAAACAAGTTTGCTGCTTTTTCTGCAGAATAAGTACTTTGACTGAAGTACATTTAGCTCATAATACTTGTGTACTTTTACTAAAGTTAGATTTTAAATGCAGTACTTCTGCTTGTAGTATTATTACATTGTGGCATTGGTACTTTTTCTAACTAAACAACACTAATAAGAGAAAAAAGAAGAGGAGGACGGTGTATCTGTTGTTTCAGCTCTACAGGTGTCCCACACTGCAACAGTCTGACTGTGCAGATCTGCTCATCACAAGGACGTTGCACAGGACAGGGTTTCATGTATTTGCTGTGTCTCCCCCAGTCAGGCATCTCTGCAGCACTGTGAGAAGTTAATCTTTGTTGACGGTGTGTTGTGCACTCTTCCATGGGCCGGTTGGGTTGGGATCTCTCCTGGAAAGCCCGGTCTGTGCTTATATTGAGGGGGGATAATTACCAAACACGCAGCCGACAGCAGCGACACAAAAGCCGCTTTGACTTCCTCACTGCTGGTCGCCTCCAGGGGATGGTCCCGCTCCCTGCTCACCCTGCTCACCCAGACCACTTCTCATCACTCCTGAGAGGCAGAGACGTCTTGTTCCATAACAAGACATGAAACTGACTTCTTTCAGCTCCAGTGAACTGGACATAAACCCCGACTGACAACCTCCAGTGCCCAAACAGAACAGTGAGAGGACGGGTGGGCCGGGACAGAGGAAAAGAGAGGGGTGGGGGCGGTACAGGGCACTCTAAATAAGTTGTTATTCACTTTAATCTTACGTCTTGGGGGGGGGGGGACACCAAAGGAACTTAAGTTGAAAACTCATTTATCCTGTTCCAAAAGAACAACTGTGCAACATTTGCATTTCGACTGTTTTTTTTTTCTTTTTACCTCTATCATAGATGTTTGTCACCTTTTTACGTCCCTGATGAGTAAATTTATGATTCCTGTGAGAGCCACCCCCCCCCCCTCTCAGAGCTCAGTGTGTTACAGCAACGAGAGCACGACGTGCTGTAAATGTAATGGGCCAGGAGTGATTGTTTCTGACAAGCAACAAAACACATCGTCCCTCCCCTCAAATTAGTCCCCCAGGAGGGGGTGGGGTGAGGGGTTCACGTCCCAGGGGATACAGGACAGCATGCCAGCATATAGCATGAACATCCATGTGACTGTCAGCATCCAAGCAAGCCTGCACTGGTGTCTCTGCTCTATACTGGTTCTAGTGATTTAGCATTGAATATATAAAAGAGGTGATTATGATAAAGAAACAACAACCACATGAACAAAGTAAAAAGATTTATGTTTTCCACCTTAAGTGGCTTCCTTATCCCAGTTTGATGTTACATATGTGGTATAAAGTTGTCTACCTGCTTAAAAAGGTAAACTTAAAGAGGGAAAGTTCAACTTAATAAAACGTTATTTTTATTTTGATCATATTTACTGGGCCAGATAAAGTTGAATTACTGCTTGCACTGAGATATTTTTGGTTTATGGGTGCTGTTTCTGTGCTCTCACCATTTGTTTCCCGTGTACCTCACCTTTTTTTGTAGTATTATAATTAATCAAAATTCCTGGCTATGAATAACTTTCTTATAACAAGTGCAACTCTTTCATGCTACTTCCTTTTCTCTACAGAAGGTGGGTCATGACATAAATCAGAGCAGCATCAGCCGAGCCGCACATACAAACATTTAAAAAAGTGTTTCACTTTTTTCAAATTACACTGAAAGAAAACTTTTTTAATATTCGTATATTGGGATTTTATCACACGTTGAGACTTTTTCTGAACCCCCAAAAATAAATTATAGTAAGCATTTGGTCGACTTTAGTCGACTTACTTACAAACTTGTATACTGCATGCTCAAAAACATGTTGATCGGTACATCGTTGTACCAATGAGAAATGGCAGAAACTTTTACAACCTGTTGAAATGCATCAATGGAGCACAGAGGCGACATGATGCATGATGATTTCTAGTGACTACAACTAATATGCATGTTTTCTCCATATTCTCTCTCTAAATGTGTTTAGCTGTGCATGGAGAGATGAACGATACAACAAAACGTTGTGCCTTTGTGCCACCTTTAATGCCTTTAACAGTGATTGGAAGACAAATCTATTGTCTATTTTTAAAATACAGGTATTAAATCTAAAGAAGAAAACAACAAAATCCTGATGTAGAAGTAGACAGACTGATCAGGTGATTTAAAATCAACTAAATCATTTATTTCGTTTAAAAATGAAGCAGTCAAGGTTTAAATATAGAACCTTGCTGACACAAAAGCTGATTAAATGGACAAATTTTGTAAAAGCAGAGTAGCTGCACTACAGCTCCCTGTTATCCAGTTATATTATTCATAGTGGGCCAGGGATGAATAGGCAGTTAGACTGGAAAGAAAAGGCAGTTAGCTAGTCAGTTAGCAAGGGGTTAGCTTTAAAGCAAGCCCTGATTTGTGAACGAGGGAGTGGGAGGAGCGGTGGAGGGCTTGGCGTTCAGGAAAGCCTCTCCTGGGCCAGAAGAAAAGGATTTGGCCCAGATGCAGGCAGCGATGTTAACTTTGAGTGGCCCCTGTGGCTCAAGCTCAGTACCCCTCCTTCTTACTTCCCAAGCCCCCAGGTTGCCTTTGCATGACATCATCCCCAAACTATGCCCCCCATACCCATGTGAATCTGAGCTGTCACAATCGGCAGCCTCCCTCCCCATTAAACTGTACTGCACCGCAAACCCATACGTTTCTTTTTCTCTCCCCCGCCCGCCACCCCTTTCCCTCTCTTCTTCTACCACCAATCTCCTCCCTTCTTCTTCTTTTTTAACCCCCAGAAAGGCATTGTTTGAGTCAGGGCTTGATCAAAAAACTGTTGCCCGCCAACCACAGGGCTTTCTGTAAATTCAATAAGGCCACCTTAAAGATTTTCCTAATTAATGGATGACATCTTTGGCTGGAGGAGAGGCTAGGCATTCTGCTCCAGCTCGCTCTTTGTTCGCCTCCTAATTAACTTTCCTAGGTCACTCAGGTCCCCGCAACCTGAGAGTGAAGAGCCCCCATTGAGGAGGGAGTTGTAAACTTACTTTTTTTGCCTCGGCACTTAAAAGGGGAAAGCAACTATAGGGAACAGAAAATATCCTATTTAATTCCTTTGTGAGTGAACTGCTTGCACATGTTCCAATAAAGGAAGTCTTCTAAATAAGCTGCCATGTTGCTCTCCGCTCCCCCTCTTTCTCCCTTATCCCACCTCTTTCACTCCCAGCTCCACAGAAAGGTTATGAATGATAGCTCTGGGTTGAGGGGGGTAAAGGGCCAAAGGACAGCATCTGGGCATTGTGGAATTGTGAGCATCTGAAACTTTGAGGGAATTTGAGGATGGGAACGCAGTGAGCTGCTGGGTGGTGGGGTGGATGATTGAGAAAATGTGGTGAATATGAGAAAAAACAAGTGCCTCTTTGCCCTCATCATTGTTTGGGTGTTTCTAAAGGACCCCATGTCTCCCAGCTGCTTTCATCACTCATCTTTATCTTTCAAAAAAAAAAAAAAAAAAAAAAAAAACATATATGAAAGGCCTTCACGGAGCACACTGCTGTCAATTTAATGACTTAAAGCTGGACACAGATAGAGAGAATGTGCATTATAATGTCATATTTTAATATAAATGTGATTTATTATCAATTGAGTGCTTTATTTGTTGCTTACTTTAAGCACAGTCCTCATCATTTTACTAGAATGCAAAGGTATTCGTCCTATTTTTAATATCTGATTCAGTTTGTTACATAATTGACAAAACATTAGCATATTTGAGATGTCCTGGTAGCTGTTTCTGTGTATGAATAGCAGTTGCAATGAAATAAAGTGGTTAAAGATATCTTCTATATATTCTTAAAGAATATTCAATGACATATTAATATTTATATTAATATAATATTTAATGTATTTAAAACGTGAGGACATTTTGCAACACTGCCTCAGAGTAGTCAGTCATAAAAAGAAATCCAGACAAATGAAGACTGACCTTAAATCACACAGGTGAGATTTGACTCCCTCATTAGACCTGGAAAACTATGTCCAAGATAACACGTGTGTACAGTATATATGACATTTGGTTGTGTATTTTTATAAAGTCCCATCTCGGCATTTCTACCATTAAATATAATATATGGATTTTCAATAAGCAATATATGACACATAAAAAAAGAAATGTAGTTAAAAAAAAGATACAAATCATGGTGTATCAGGTGTAAACTCTCACGTGTGACTGAAGCTCGCACATTTTCACTTGTCTTGATCGCGAGGATGTGCAGTCAATATAGACTTTGGTCTTGTTTGTCATCATGTAACATAATATAATAATATCAGCTTTTAAACCTCTGTAATTGTCTCATAAACCCAGTGCAGACAGTGTGCAGTAACTCGAGCTTTTTCCGTCATGTAACTTAATTTCCCTACACACTAACAGTCTAACTTTTGCACTTTAACAAAGCAATGTCGCTTCCACCATGTTTCTGTGGACAGTGCATATCTTATCAGACAGATCCGAGTAAAACATCTTCCACTGTTTGCATGCATACGCACTCAACCTCACATTACATAAAAAGCTTTACCTTCCTTGACTTCACACTGAAAATATCTTGTTGCAAAATTACAGCAATGTTGCCCTGGAGTTTGTTGGTGGAAGACATATCCTACAGCCACTGTTCGGAGTGGGATGGTATTAGATTTTCACTGCACGATTATCATGACCAAAAGAATTCATGATAACAATATTGTTATATGTATTGTGATATTTATAGAAAATCAAATTAATAATAATGCTATACGTTAAATTCATCGGTGGGGAGGTGAAGAGATAGTCTGTAACCACAAAAATACACAAAAATAACAATTACACTGAGTGTGAACCACAAAGTGTGAGAGCCTGAAATTAGACTGGAATATTTACATGATATTCCTATAATACTAACACAATACCAATATTTCATTTCTAAAATATCACGTTTGTTGTCCCAGTATATCGTGACACCCTTAGTGTAAGTATACCCTCGTCTACAAATGCCACATGCTCATCAATATTCTGATCATGTCACCTGACACGCACACACTCATAAAATGATCTAGATGTGCTCATCACAGACATTATACCCCAGTCTGAGTACTGGGAAGGTCACATGCCCTGATTCTCTAAATGAATCACCAGTCTCCTGTGTGTCTGGGTGTGTATTAAGACCTGTGAGGTGAGCGTGAGGCTCCTGATGACAGCTCCTGTGCTGCAGAGGTTAATGACGAGTGGAAGCTGTGACCCCAGACCGTGACCGCTGAACCTGACCTGTGAGAGCCAGCAGGAAAACATCGGGAGAAGCAAGAGTGACGGCTGAACAGAGCAGGATCAACAGCAGAATGTTAGTGACTCCAGGTGAACCGCTGCTGATGACTGTCTGCCATTCTGTGGTTAATCTATCTGACGGCCGCGACCACTGTTCACAGTGCTGCTGCTTTTTAAAGAAGCTGCAAGTGTGTGTGCATGAATGCATAAGTCACTGATGTAAAAAAAAAAAAAAAAAGTTAAAGTCTCACTGCACTCAAAAATGTGTTGTTATTGTTTCTCCACCTGGATGTTGTCTGTGGTCACTTTAAAGTTTAACATGTGGAGCAGACTTTATGACATCACAACTAGTTTGGAACCAATTTAATGAGCTTTTTTTTGTGGATCAGACACAAATACTAAAAAAAAGAGTATTGTTACGTGTCTTAAAGGTCCGGTGTGTAAGATTTACAGAATATTATAAAGAAATATAGAAAACTATGTTTTTATTCATGTATATTCACCTGCAAAAAAGTAGTTTTTGTTATCTTATAATGAGCCTTTTGTATCCACAGACAACGTAGGTCCTCTTCTAACATGTTGAGCCGCCATGTTTCTACAGTAGCCCAGAATGGACAAACCAATCATTGGCTCTAGATGGAGCCTTTAACATTTTTCATGTTTTCTGACATAAAGTAAGATAGTTTCACCTCCAAGAGAGGGTGAACCGAGGGGGTTGCAATCTGCAATTACACACAACCCTACACAATGGTCCTCCACTCATTCATTTTATTGTCACATGAATGTGTCTGATTTATTTCTTTATTCATACATGGTGGGGATTATTCAAACATATCAATCAGCAATAAACCAAAATTCAGATATGTAAATATGATAAGGAATAAAATATGTATTAAATATAACAAACTAATTGCTCATCAGGTTGATGACTCCTGAAGATTGAAGATCAGTTAACTAAAATGTAGGTTGTTCAAATCTTCAGTAATACATCAGTGTAGCTTTCTTTAAGGTCTGTGCCAAAGTTTTGTCATCAAATTGGGTTTTGCAGTTACAACAAGAACTCAGCAGAATGAATGCAGATCTTCTGTTGAACGTGAATAAATCACGTTTCATATTGTGCATGCAGACAAACAGAACAACTGTAAAATGTAACTACCTGTTACATTTGTTTTATCATAAACAATTCTTACAAAGTGTTACCTTCTTTTCCTGTAAAATAAAGAGTGTAATAAAGGTTTGCTGACTCTGTCCACTGTTCAATATTATATATATCATGTTATTTATGCTGTAATAATGAATGAGAGAAGTGGTGGAGCATGTGATGCAAAATGTTTTTCTTTTTAAATTTGATTTGATTCATGATACACACCACTCCAAGAGAATAAAGTGAGAACACTACTTTCCAACATGATGTGAAAATACATAAAACATAACGTGAACTAAAACTGCACCAGTGTATACTGAAGTAATTCCTATAATCACAACACAAACAACAAAAACAGACGAATAGCTCATAAAATCATAAATAGCCTCTCACCTTTCTCCATAAATAAGTTCTAACCTGACTCCTGAAAGTAACTGTTTGTTTGTCAGTGATTTCAGAGTGAGGATCCAGAGTAAAATGAAATCTCTGGGCTACCTTTCACCTACAGATCGGGTCAGATACTGACACTTTCACACACTCGCAGGCTGAATATCAAATGAACTGTAGATACACTGATCACATCGCGGGCTCCTTGGCTCTCACATGTTTGTCTTTGCAGTGTGAACAGACTAAGCCCCTCTACTCAGCTGTCATAATTTGTTAACGAGTCTTTTCAGGGAGGGAAAAAAGAAAAAGAGAAGACAGAAAAAAAGAAAAGAAGGCTCTTCACGAGTGACTGAAAGCAGAGGTCCATCCAGAGAGGGAACCCAGGGGCGACATCAGACCGATTTCAGACCAGCCCGTGATGGCATCTCTGTATATTTTAATATTAATGACCCCGGCCGCAAAGCCGCCTCTAAGCCTCCAACAGGTGCCCCAGCCCCACTTGAGTCTGAAAAACCGGGATCATTCAACATCCCACTATCCACCACCACCACCGGGCAATAAAGACTGCAAATGAGGAGGATGAAGGCAAAGAGAGAGGGAGAGGAGGAAAAAAAAGACATAAAAAGTGGAAGGGGAGTTAGAGAGTCAGCCATCTCTTGCAAATAAGTTTTTGAGTCACTTTCCCCAGCTGAAACACGGGTCGATATTCCCCCCCTCCCTTGAGAAAGAGATTGACTTTTGTTTGGAGTTTGTGAGAAGTGGGAATCAGAAGCGGGACAATGGGACTCCCCACGGTGAGAGGCTGAGAGGAGCCATCTCAAATCAGTCAGCCAGAGGACTGACTAATCCGTCCATTGTCCCTCCCCAGCCACCGGCCGCACATCAACACATTCGCCCCCCATTGTCCCCCACCCTCATGCCGCGGGATTTGCTCTCCCCAACAGCCAGTTTTGTCCAAGGCAGTTCGAGCGGAAGTTTCTCACTGACAATTTGCCCCAAATAGATTTGTCAGAGCGTCCAACTGCACCGAGCCGACTTTGTGGGTTTCTGGGTTTGGGTTCTGGGTCTGGGTTTTTTTTTTTTTTGGAGGAGACTGTTCCATGGGGAGGCTTTTGCTTGTGTGTAAATGTGTAGGTGTGTATGTGTTGTGCATGCACAGGTGGAGGAGATGCTGGGACTGTATGAGGTCACTGGTGGTCCTGAGGGATCTCACCTTAGGAAACTCAAGTGTTGTGGGTTCACTAAGAGAAAAGCTGAAATGTGTGTTTCTTAATGCTCCAGGGCCACCAGCAGTGTTGGATTAAGTATTCAGATCAGAAGTACTAATATCACACTGTAAAAGTGTAGCTGTGCTTCATTAAGTCCTGCATTCAAAACTTAATTCAGTAAACGTGTGTAAATATCACCATGAAAATACTTAAAGTACCCAAAGTCAAAGTACTCAATGCAGAAAAATGTGCCTGATGAAATGTGACCTGATGCCGGATTATGTAGCTGATTGAGCTAATTAAATTTTGGACTGCAACTAATAATTATTCTCATTAATCTGCTGATTGTTTTCTTGATGAATTAATACTTTTTTGTGTGTTTAAAATTTCAGAAATTAGTGAGAAAAATGCTGTCTCAATTACCCAGATACCTTTACACTGCTCATTCTGCAAACCAATATTACAGAATTCAAAAATTATATACATAAAGAAATACATTTTAAAATAACAAAAATGGAAAAACATCAAATCCTCACATTTGAGAATCATGAAATGTTTGAACTTTCAACAATCATCAAAGACAAACTATTTTTCCATTAGTCGAAACTATTTGTTTAAACTATTGGGTAGTTTAGTTTATGTCAAAATATTATATTTTATAAGCACTTCATAATTTTGTAGTTGAATTAAAAAAGTATAATATTTCCAAGAAATAAAAATTGATATGAAATCAAAATACTGAAGTAAAATACCTAAAATCTGTACTTCATGTTATCAGCTGGTCAGAATATAGTTTCAATGTTTATACTTGAGGATGTTTCATGAGTTCACTGCAGTATATCTAACCTGGGTTTTTTTTTAAATGGTGAAATAAAGAGCAACTTTCTTCACTAAATCCTGGGCGTAAAGATGAAAAAATACAAATTATACATATATTGATCATTTTTTCTCTCTTATTGGATTCAGTTCAAGGCAGATTCTTTTAATATTCTTTTAACATTAATTTCCATGAAAACATTTAAAAAATCAAGACAATCTCTGTACTAATAATGAATAAAACTAAAAAATCAGTTCAGTTGAGCTCATAGAGGCTCTACTTGCTGAGAGTTTCGACTATAGCCTGAAGTTAAACGCCTGGTAGGCCTCATGGGAGAGCAGTCATAATACTGGATCCTGATTGGCTGAAATCAACGGCGTATCTGATTGTCAGGATCAGAGCAATTACTGGATTAGACGACTGAGTCAAGATTACACCCAGTTAACTCTGACTGCATGGTGTAAGACCCTCACAGTGAAACAAAGATGGACTAATTTAATTTGAACTGTATCTTAATTAAATATCTTTGACATACATTTGAAGTTAGAGGCCTCTTCAATGTGGAATAAGCGCGCGGACAGGTAAATCCTGGTGCAGAACTGTCCGTGGTGCTGAAATCCAGCTGCACATTTTTCACTTATTTGAAAAGTTTAATCACACTGAAGATTATCACGTATAAATATGATATAGACGAATATATAAGTTTTTTTTCCTGCTGGTTTTGTCGCCTCTAACGACATTAAATCACATTTTCTGACCGATCAAAACAGCTGATGATGTTTGAATGATATTAAAACAATCACCTGTAGTTAAAGATGACTGACTATGATCTCCCCGGTCAGTTTTAAAGAGTGCACGGCTGCTTTGGGTCTTTGGTCGGCTTGAATCCTTCTCATTATTTGCTCTCTGGAGCTTTGTGACTTCTCCCTAAAGCCAATTGGTTTACGCCTGGTCGGTTAGAGGGGCCTGCACACTGATAGCAGTGCGTAAAAGGATGGCTTAACTCCAGTCAGTGATTGTCTATAGGAATAACAACCAGAAATACACTGTAAGTAGCAACAAAATGTTTTTTTTAATCATCTTTAAATGCTTTATTGAATCGGTGCTGCTGTTGTTTATAATTCCCACATCATTAAAATGACAGCCAAACCTGGAAAAAATGAAATCAACAGGTGTGTGAATGGAATATGACAACAAACACAGCTGATCTGTGTTTTCTCATCGTTCAAACATCATAAATGATGTCGGGACACATGTATGTTCTCTCTGTATTGTTCTGCAGTGACTTCTGTTGGACTCTCTCGTTGTTGAAGTCTGTCCTATAGTATGTCAAGTATCCGCATACTGATGCTGAGCTCCCCCTCCCCAAAAAAACAGATACACAATCCACTGGTCCTCTTTTGTTATCGTCATTTCATTGACTGTTAGAGGAGAAGAGAGTCACTAATACAAAAAAAAAAGTGAAAGAAGGCAACCCGGGCAACCATGATGTTGGTTATATTTGTGTAAAGGCTATCAGTGAATGACGAGGATTAGGACGAGTTAAGGAGATTATGTCACACATTCACCATTCACACACCCCCGGCAGCCACCCACACACATGCGCACGCACACATACACACCACACACACACACGTGCGCGCACTTAGAAATAACTGAAAATGTTATTGATCTGTGAGAAATAACATCATTTCCAGTCTCACAGAGAGACTAAGAGAAGTCTGGGAAATAGTCCCCATAATGAACGTGTATTGTCGCCTTTATAAAAGATTAAAAAACTCAATATGTGGCTACAAACTTCTCATTGAAGAGCAGAGGCTCTCAGTGTGTCCCTGCAGGAAAATCAAAGGAATATTATAGTGATTTCTCCTCGGGCTTGTTAGCCTCCAACCTCTACCGTTCAGCTAAAGGGCAGGTTGAAAGACACAACAATGGCTGATTGCAATTAACTACGCCTCTCCGCCTCGCCCCTGTCCGCTTAAATCGACACTTTGTGAGTCCATATGGCCTCCAGTGTACCGTGGGAATGAACACAATTAAAAACAGAATATGGATTTCTGCAGTTGCCCGGTGAAAACACAGCAAGCTGTCAAGGTCAGGGTGTCAGTGAGCGGGGCCTGACCAACCACGACCCTCCGGACAGCAGCCTGGGCACGGTTTGCACCCCGGTGTCCAAAATCCGATCACTGACTGTAGGCAGGGGGTTATAGGAGGTGTGGATGGTAAACCTTAAAGCAGTGTACCCACTAGGTGTGGATATTTAGTAAATGATTAATTATTTCGAAGGCACAAGTTATTATAAAAGTGAACTTTTCTAGACAAGATGTGATGTAATTTAATTTTTTTTTAAATTGTCTGTTCTTTGTAAAAGTGGCAAAAATGTGACGAGAAAACAACAGTTTTAATATACAGTGGCCTACATTACACACAGGAGAGACGCGAAATGAAAGAACAATAATAATAATAAAGAGTGTGATAGTGAGAAAAAAATAAAATATTTGAAGTAACAGGTCAAATTAAAATACTTGTAATCATAATGGTGATGTTTGTACAAATCTGTGTAGTTCAGATAAGTCGACAAATAAACGATAAAGGTTGTTATTGTTGTTTTTATCACCACTTTTAATGAAGGAGCACTTATATGGTTATATTTATTTACATAGAATATCTATCTAATGTGATTTGTTGTGCGCTGTAATGTTTAAAAGGAGTGAAGGTTTTATATTTTCTGTTTGTGAAGGCCTATAAATTGTTTTTTTTATTACCATTGATTAAAATTAATTTCACAGCTTTTGATTTATTATTATATCACATTGCAGGAAACTGCCTCACAGTACATTACTGTGCAGCTAACTTCAGACTGACCACATCAGTAAATCTCTGACAAATCCGAATAACAGCCGAGTTAAAACCCCTGCAACAGGTTGAAAACACTGACAAGCTGACATTAAAATGAGAGTTTAACAAAGAAAAGACAAAGTACTTGTGTGAAACAGCCTCAGCATTTCTTTGGCATCTTTAATCTGTGATAACATCACAAAGTGATTTATGGAAATCACTCATCAACATCCACCTCAGCTGTTTAACAGTTGCTCTGGCTGATCGGTGTCTACAGTGGGCCCCAAGCACTCCTTGAATCGTGTGATGTGTAACCAGACACAATTGTTTTTGTGCTTGTGTGGGTGGGGTGTGATGTATTTTTATTGTTTGTGGGTGGTGGTGTGTGGTGTAGAAAATGAGGAGCATGACACTGAGCCCCTTATAACCCCCCCCCCCACACACACACACACACACACACACACACACACCCCTGAATATAGTAACCTCTTACTGGTCTAACAACATACCTCAGCATTACAGATGTCATGTGTTTTCTGCATCTTAAATTCAGCTCTATGGAGAGATCATGGAGAGGTTAGTGTCAGTTTTTAAATATCAAATATCTAATATTATTATATTCTGAGTTGTGCTCTTTGATTAATCCTGTGAGTTAGTTATTATAATAAAAACAAACGTAAATGTTGCAGAAAACATGCATGCAACACGTGTTTTTTTTGTGTGTGTGTGTTTGCAATGCCTCTTGATCCATGAGCAAGGCACTTCACATCATTTGAGCACATTCACACCATCACACACACACACACACACACACATATACGCACACTCCCACACACGCCAGTGACGTCAGGCTGGAGTTTGGAGTAGAAAGCCAAGTGGATGAAGGAAGTGGAGATCTCCACCCTCCAGCCTCCCCCTGACACTTCTCATAAATATTACCAAGGCTTATTTGAGGAACGCGCACCACAAAGTCACATCGTGTCCTGGTTTTAACACGCGTTCACCTGCCTGAATATCTCAACACTGATTTATTTTTCTTTCTTTCCTACCGATTTGGCACCGTCGGATGCGCTCCAGGCATCGTTTTCACCCCCCTATCTCCAACTTTACACACCGGCTGGAGGACTGCTGTCGTCGTTAACCGGTCGCTATCCCGGAGTGGGCTGCAGTCTTGTGCTCTCCGACCCTGCACATCCAGGAGGCGAAGATTGTCTGATATATAATGTGCAAACGTGTTTCTTAATTTGGGGGGTCGTCGATCGGAGATCTGTCAAGTTGGGCAACTCGGGACGTTGACTTGCCGATCTCATCGCTGCTGGTGAAGACTTCAAGGAAAAAAGGTGCTGCGGGTTTCACGCTTTTGATTGTCTCTGTCAGCAAGACTAAGGAAGAGAAAGAGGACTTCTTTTTTTTTCATCCTGAACTTTATTATAAAGTCGAGGATCCATGATGAGCAAACCCGCAGGATCAACAAGTGGCTGTCTGGATATTCTCAATGTCAAATCAAGTAAGTGTCGCTTCTCTCTGCCCTGATGAACATTACTGAGCACGGTGTGTTAGAATAAAGTCGGGCCTGTCTCATGCATGGAGTGTAAACTGATGGACTGATGCGCGGTTATTTACACAGCTTTATATTCCTCGTGTCATCAGAGCTTCACTACAATAATTCAGTCTCTTCATTCCTCGGGGTCTTTACAAAAATGTGAGGGAATAACTGACGTCCATGTGTTTTTTTTTCCCGAGCACACACACAGACAGTTGGCTGCGTAAACTTGTGTCCATGACTGATAATTAAAGCGCCCTCAGACTGATTGTAAATATTGTTAAGACATCTCTTATATATCTCTCTCTATATATGTATGTCTGTATATATATATTTATATATATTATAAAGTTTAGAGGTAGGGAAATAATAATCTGTGTCCACGCTCCGAATATTCCTCCTGCGTCCCACTTGATGCCACTTGTTGCCTGCGAATTGATTTTCAGAAATGTCTCTGGATGAGTAATAAAACAATGAACAGCAATATTTAATGACCGATATTATGATTTTAAAGCTTGTGTAAGAGACTCTGCTCTCACTGGACTGGCCGTTTTTATATCTTTTAAATTAATACACAGCGCTTAAAGGCTGATATGTTTATATGTCTGCGCGCGTGCGTTTGTGTACTAATGTAAAAAAAAAATCATGACTTTATATAATTAATCATGAATATATTGAAGGATTTTATATGAAATTGTTGAGTGTATTACATGTGGTTTAAGATTTTACATTAAATTGGATTGGGTGTGTTTTTTCTCAGCTAGGCCTCATAATAAATAAAACGCACCTAGATTATAATATTAGTTTGTTATTGGTCTGTTTCAGAAGACACAACATGTCTGTTAATTTTACATGTGTCTGTGTGTGTGTTCCTTCAGCATCCTTAATAATAATTTCCACATGTGTGTCCTTCACGTCAAACTACATGTTATGTTTTATCCTCAGGTGCTCACTTGTTTTTCAAATCTCTGTAGATAACTAAAACAACATCACAAACTAATAATCAAGTTTCATACACACATTATGGGTGGTCAGTGGAGACTTTTCCTGCTCTCAGTAAAACTTAATTTGCAGTTATTTTAGCAGCTGATGGTGATTACGTTAATAGAATATGCCATATATCTTCAAGCAATTACTGCACACAATGGAGACGAATTGGACCCCCATAGCGGGAAGTTAAATACGAATTTCCCCCATTCACAACAAAATTGTGTCGTTTTATTTAATTGACTCTGGATAATTTACAATTCAATATTTTTTTTAACTCATCTTGTTGGAATTTTTGCGCATTTTCGTTGATCTTTATTTTAAATCTTTAATTTAGGAGTGCGCAAATGAACTTGACTAGCTTTACTTTGGTTGATTAAATATCTGTTAATCAGTCAATTAGTTTAATGAGTGGAGTCAATATTTTAATTATTAGTAAAAGAAAATCTACCTGGCCTTTATGGCGATTTAACTTATTGTACATCTTTTCTTTCTTTTTTTTTTAATCACTCCCGTGATGAGAAGTTGACTTTCTCCAGACCAACTCTCTCTAAAAACAGAAACTCTCATCTGACATAAATGCCACATAAAAAGTTCTATTTTATGTCAATTACACGGCAGTGACCACTAGTTAAATAGCCTACATGGCCTTCTGATTCTTAATAATCTGTCAATTGAAGCCCTATAACTCTCTCCTGAAGTCATTGTTTTTGCTGCTCACTGGTTATTCCCATGCTACCCTTTTTGACGGGTCACTGGCGAATCAATGAGCAGGTGGCAAAACGTCAGTGTAATTACATAGACGGCTTTTCCCTCCAGAATAAAAAAAAGAGACTCCCTCATATGCATACAAATATACCTCTATAGATTTGAATACAACATCTTTGAGGAAAAATTTTTTCATCTACACCGGGGTCGATTTACATACACTTCATTTGAGTTGGTGAAACGAGTTGGTGCGCATTATTCTCATGGTGCAGTGTCACTCCCTAATCCTGGGGCCTATAGACCTGCGGGATAAAGCAGCTGTCGAGTCCCATTATGAAGGGGAGTTGGCAGCTTGTCGAGATCCAGGCAGTCAGACGAGGTTCAATGGGGGAAAATCATTAAGTTAACACTTTCCCCTAATGTCTCCATTGTGCACCCTCGGGCCATTGTCTTAGAGAGCTCAGATATGACGCTTCCCACCGGACTTTATTCTTGAAATGTGTGCCGTGAATTCCCATGGTCGGTCGAGGCGTGGGGCGCTGTCCAGTGTGTGTGTGTGTGTGTGTGTGTGTGTGTGTGTTTTGTGGGGTTGTCGGACAAAACAAGTAATTTGTAGAACGATTTGTCCACCGTGTAAAACGTCCAAGACGAGTTCATTTCTGGCACTTACTGTATGTGCACAGTGCCAACTCAAGCAGCTAACCTGAAACTCACTTCAATGAATTATTGAAAAAAACAAAACAGCAAAGCAACAATTTTCTCAACTTTTATGTCAACTTTGGAAATGTGTTCTCACAATTTATCCAGATCTTCAATATTTATAATAAGATGATACTATAATCACAATTTGCCATGACATTTTTCTCTTTTAAAACTGAATGTTTGATGGTCCTGTGAGCTGTACTTAATTATAATTTGGGTAATTATTATTTTTTTTTATCAGGTCGGATTCTGGACATCCCATGCAAAGTGTGCGGCGACCGCAGCTCAGGGAAGCACTATGGAGTTTACGCCTGTGATGGCTGCTCGGGATTCTTCAAGAGGAGCATCCGCAGAAACAGGACCTACGTCTGTAAATCTGGCTCTCAGGTGAGGCCTCAGCCTTATTTATTACATATTCTCATTTATCACCACACAGGCCTGAAGGGGGCTGAAGGTGCAACCTCTACAAGCTGGTACATTTTTTTAAATTAACATTTGATATTTTCTGTGGAGAACTGAGCAGTTAAAGGGAATTTAACGGGAAGCTTTTCAGTGATTTACTTATAACATCTGATCAGTAAGAGAGATTTGTATTTCAAGTGTTATTAGAAGCAGGATTCAAGTTACACGACGTCCCTGATCCTCATCCAAGAAAAAAAAAAACATTACCAGCTTTACGCGCAGAGTGCGCGTTTTACGCACAGATTCTATTTGCTTTCCCCCCACTGCCGCTGTGTTAGGTCTCCCTTGATGAGCATAATTGTGTCATGCCTCTACCATTAAGTATTGGGCTAAACACAGCGCAGCTATAATATAGCAGGTGTAATCCAATCTAATGTGATGACTCGAAGGCGAGGATTTAGGCAGCAGAGGGCGGGATAGAGTACTTATCCTCCGGGGATGAGGCCGCACTGGAGCCGCAGGGGAGCAGGCCGATAACTACACGATAATAGCGCGATCTTTCACCTGGAGATTGGCCTCCCAGGAAGAGAATAGCAAGAAGATTTCTGTCGTGAAAGCTGAAAGGACTTCAGCTGAAGGCTGTAACGTGTTTCTTTCTCTCCGTGCAGGGTGGCTGTCCCGTCGACAAAACTCACAGAAACCAGTGCCGAGCGTGCCGTTTGAAAAAGTGCCTGGAAGTGAACATGAATAAAGACGGTAAATGGGCTTAATTCAATTATCACTTTGGCCACAGACACGCCATATGGCTGGGCGACTAGGATGGGAAAGTGCACGAAGGCTGTTAATCAGATACTCTTTATATAAAAGGGGGTTTCATTTATAATCTGTGTGGACATTCATAGATCAAAATGTGCACTTTTGGTTTCGGGAACAGAAACCATTCACTCCTGCAGAGATCATTCCTTTACTCTGTGTCCCTGCTGTCTCGTTTTACAGCCGTTCAACACGAGAGGGGGCCCCGGACGTCCACCATCCGCAAACAGGTCGCCCTATATTTCCGAGGACACAAAGAGGTGAACGGGTCATCGACCCATTTCCCGGGATCCTCTCTGCCCGGCCCTCCCTTCTTCACCACGGTCACGCAACTGGAGCCTCACAACCTGGAGATGAGCACAGTAGCCACAACACCGGAGAGACAAGCCATCGTGGGTCTGGCACAGCCCACCCCAAAGGTAATTTTAATTTTCCTTTAATAGTTTATGATGTTCCGTGGATATTTGTATTGTAGCTCCCAAAATGTTATTATAGGATTACAGTTTTTTTTCCATAAGGGTTAGAAGTTGAAATTCTTGTCCCGATTTAGCAGCCTGTAAGAGGCACAAATCCGCCTATTAGATTTCTCACTGTAAATCCACCACAAGCAACACTAATACTTATAAAACCGGGCGCTGGGGTTTGGAATTTGACCTTTGTTGTTCACCATTCTCCCAACTGTGTTTAGTTTGAACACAAACTCATACATACCGGTGATGATCTCTCTCTCTCTCACTTCCTCCAGTATCCCCATGAAGTCAACGGCACCCCCATGTACCTCTACGAGGTGGCGACGGAGTCCGTGTGCGAGTCAGCGGCGCGCCTCCTCTTCATGAGCATCAAGTGGGCAAAAAGTGTCCCTGCATTCTCCACCCTGCCTTTATCTGATCAGGTACACTTTACAGTGATGGGCTGAGGGAGAAGCTTTAAACTACTAGGCCAGATATTATCCTGCAGGGCCTTTATTTAATTAACAATCAGGGGAAAATATATTAATTATATTAGAAGTTGGGACTTTCACAGGCTTTATCATATGAAAATATGGACAAAACATACCTATTATGTTAATACAGGAGTTTCTATTGTACTGGGATTTAAAAAGATTCAAAAAGGTTTAACATTTAGTAAATCATTGCTTCATTGCTTCAAGTTTAACACTAAAAATCCTCTGATTGCAGCTGATTCTGTTGGAGGATGCTTGGAGGGAATTATTTGTTCTGGGCATCGCACAGTGGGCAATTCCTGTGGACTCCACTACTCTTCTTGCTGTTTCTGGTATGTAAACATGACAGAGATTATCTGAATACAGGCCATTTATAGGCCTCATGAGCTGCAGATATAAATGTGTGACAGCTGTATATTATCCTGCGTAATGACTCCATATTTCTTCGCAGGAATGAACACTGAAAACACAGAGTCTCAGCGGATGAATAAGATCATGTCTGAGATACAAGCACTTCAAGAGGTGGTCACCAGATTCAGACAGATGCGCCTCGATGCCACCGAGTTTGCCTGTTTAAAATGCATCGTGACATTTAAAGCCGGTAAGTACTGTTAACTCGCTGTGTATTTTACAGTATTCTGATGTAACTTAAGGTTTCAAAGCATTTTAAGGGTGCTGCTCTGCTTGCTAAACACAATTCTGTAGAGGGAATGGGGAATAAAAGTTATTCTATTGGCTCAATTAATACTATGTCATTCCCTATATATATCACAGCCTGTTTAATAGTTAAAATCCTGCCTCTGTCTAACAGTTCCCACGCACAGCAACACTGAGTTAAGAAGTTTCCGCAACGCCAGTGCCATCGCTGCACTACAAGACGAGGCACAGCTCACTCTCAACAGTTACATACACACCAGGTAAGATCCAGCTAACTCACTCAGTCAGTCAATATATCTGCTACATGCTCGTGCATGTTTCACACCTGTGTCGCAGCGTCTCCTGCAGGTGACTATTAACCAGATTCATTATAAAGTTAATGAGGCAATAAGCCGCAGTAGTGTCTTGTAATTGTGCACAGGTGCAACAGTTGAACCTCATTTTTAATTAGCAGCTATTTATCACAGGTGTTAGTTAATTGGATAGGCTGCATCAGACATTGTGCACATAGAACCGCAGAGAAAGGCTGTTTTTGACCCCCCGGTGATGTCTTTCAGGTACCCAACTCAGCCCTGTCGCTTCGGGAAGCTGCTCTTGCTTCTGCCGGCGCTCCGCTCGGTCGGCCCGTCCACCATAGAGGAGGTGTTCTTCAAGAAGACCATCGGCAACGTGCCCATCACAAGGCTCCTCTCCGACATGTACAAGTCCAGCGATATATGAATTCTCATCATCTGTCCAGACGCATGGAAAAGACTTGAGCTGAAGGCCCAGAGACCCACCCAGCAGGCGACAGAATGTCAAATCATAGCAGGTGTAACCATGGGTTGAATTTTTTGCTGAGCACAAAATCTCCTAGGCTGTCTTAAAATAGCCCGTTTAGGCTTAGATTCATTTGAAACAAAGACTGCAAACACAGCCTCACCAAGTAGCCTGTTAACAGTTTCTCTAGTTAAGGATTAGCCTGTAACTTTCATTATAGATTTACTGTACGATACAGAAAAACTGCAATCTCTGATGTGGGCACAGACAGCCTTCAGTGTTTAAATATTGCCTAAAGACTAGAGAGCACCTGCCAAGTATGTCTGACAAAGAAATGTTATATATTAATACGTTTTTTTTTTTCGAGTGTCTGTGAGACCAATGAGCTTGACGACCAATTCAGTCCTTTATTGCTGTGTTCAATCCCAATGGAGGAAACCAAAAAAAGATGACGCATGCGTAATGGGGGGGATGTGAATCGCTGTCCCTTGATCTGGTGCTGAAACCAAACGCACGGGGGCAACTAAGAAGAGGTGCCAACTCTATGAAGAATTAGTGAGGGGGGGGAAGAAAAAAAAAAGACTTTGAAGAATACGCTTGCATTGCCTCCTGACTGTAAAACTACATTCATCTGAAGATGGTGTTTGTATTTAAGTGGTTACTGTCCTGTTTGTGTTGGTGTGTCCTGTTTGAGGCGCAGCATTAAAAATGTTTAGGTCGACTTTGTGAAGTTAGACACTAACACTGGATAAAATAATATTCAGCACTTGGAAATGTTTTTTTGTGGCCTGTGATGTTTTTATTCTGTTGTAAATATTTGGAGTTATGACTTATAGAGTTGTAACCAAGAGAATAAAATTGATCTGTATTCAAATAACCTAGATATAAAACTAGCAACTACGGTTTTGAAACTTGTTTATAATACACATCATTGCAGATAATGGTGATGTTCTTTTTACATCTGATTTTGTTATCAATGAAAAGTTTAATTTCAAAAGATTTCCCAGCATCGCTTTGAAATAAGGGTACAAAACACACGCTTTAGTTATAAATAACTAATTTAAGTCTCATGATATATCATGACTTCCTGTTGCTCACCAGTGAGAAACGATTAAGTCACCATGCGTTTATGTGATGTGTTAGTGCTTTATGGATAATCAATTCATGATTGCTGATTTAAAATAAGTCGACATGTTAACTCATATGCCATCGAATCCAGTTACTTTCAAAACAAAGGTCATCTCAGATCAGTGCATTCGATCGGCCTCTCTGGAAGCCAAACAGCACCTGTTCTCATAGAAACATAAAACTGATTTTAAAAACACACGTTTTTAAAACCAATTACTATCATGTTTAATCTAACAGGATGGGCACCAGTCTCCCACATCAAGTAAAGTCACGTCACGGCACTAATTTGCAAACGATTAATTAATGTAAAGAGTGAGTATGAAGAGGCACAAAGAGGATAATGACACGTATAGATCAGATATGGCATTTGAAGCATATATATACGGACTAACGGTGAACTGTATTGATTAATTACATAAACTTAGAGTGACTTGATCATCATGGACCAATCATGAGTCATACATTAGTCACGCATCACTTGATCACGTGCTTTGCACCCTTATTATGAAGTGTTTAGAAGTAATCGACTCTCTTCTCAAGGAAAAACTCAGGACTGTTTTAATAAAGTGTTTGATTAGCCATAGGCCTAAACATTTTTGTTATGAAGATGATAGATTATGTATTTATTGAAAATAAATGTAATAATACATTTAGGATGGCAGCTTGCAGTAGCCGACTATCCGTATGGAGTGTGGGGAACAGTCCAAATCAACAGATGTAATTATGCGTGGAGACATTTCACCTATTTTATTGGAAAATCTTCAAAATAAACAAAAATGGCACAGCAGTATACAAATCTCAAAATGCATATAGCCAGTAGAAATACTGCAGTTCCCTCTGTGTAAATTACTTCTTTCTCGCTAGAAAATCATTGTGATAACCGGGCAGGTGCTGGTTGATATACACACACACACGTGCTTCCTTTTGAAGACAGGATCAACTAAGTGTGATTTGAAAGTCAAGGCCCGCCAATCATATATATGTGTGTATGTGTGTATGTGTGTGTGTGTGTGTGTGTGTGTCTATGTGTGTTTAGTTGCTAGTTATGGTGAGCAACATGCCTGGAGTACATATATATAATATATATATGAATGATGGGAAACGCTGTGGGTCTTTACAAGAGCTTTGCATACATAGAACGCTCATTCAATGTTACTATATAAATGAATATATTCAAGACATAGCTAAATGATAAATACATAATATATCCATGTTAGTGGCATTTCCAGACACAAAGAGAAATTACTATAAATTACTTTCAACCAGTAATGTGTCGAACATTCTTGACTCCAATTAGAAAGTGAAAACAAACACCGATCAGGGTCACTAATTAAACTAAAAGAGGCGGTGAACAATATTACTTTGGAGGGGAGGGGGCGCGGGGAAGTTTTGATTTAAACGTTTATTGTCTGAGAGAAACCTGGAGCAGTGAAGAGAGCTTTGGGTTGTTGGGCCAAGCCAGGGCGAGCCAGACCAGGCCAAGCAGAGCCATCTTTTTCTTTAGGCTTGTCTGATTTTGGATGGGGTGTAGCTCTTGTCCACAGACTCGTCCTGTAGAAACATGTGCAGGCATCGTTCGTTCTGAGCTAGAGGGTGACCGGCCACTCTGAAACACACAAGAGCAAAAGGCAGGTTTGAAAACTGAGCAACTGTAACAAAGTCGAGGCTTGGTGACATGAAGAAAGGGCAGAGATCGAGCAACCTTCAGGTAAGACATCTGGGAAAGATTAAGCATTGATGAACATACTAGAATCAAGTTTAGGAAGTGACATTCTACAGGTTTATGTTAAGATATTTAATTCTTCATGTCCGAGGCTTCATTTTACTGGTCTGCTAAGCAAAGGCTGCGCAGTTTAACAACCATCTCCTACATAAATCAATGTTTTCAGTCCTACATGACATTATAAATACACCCAACAGCACAACATGTTGCTCTGATGCAAGTTCTTAAACTATTCCCTGTGGTCGTCCTGTCATATAAAACATAAATGATGTAAACCATGATACTACATGTACATGGTACCTGTTGTGTCCCAATTCTGTGCTACATACAACTAAAGTTTAAACTTATTGTTCAAGCGTACTGTTTTTGCAGTTAGTATACAATAACTGTACATACGAGTGTTTTATATTAACAGGAAATTATACAACGCTCATCTGAGGCCAAACTGCCGCTGAATGCCATTTTCCAAAAACGTAATGGTTTTATTTTATTTTCAGAGGAGCCGTAACACCGACATCCAAATTTAATTTACAACCACAATAAAGTTACATTAATTTTTCTCCCCATTGTGCAAAGGATTGAGGGAGAGTAGTGTCCATCAACAGCACACTCAAAAATAAAAAGGAGTTTATAGCATCACACCTTATGCATCATGTCCTTTCTGTCGCCTCTCATTTACTCTAACTGTTTCTATGATGAAGGTAAAAAGAGTTTTTTTTTTTTTTTTAAGTATGCATACGGACTTGTTTTGAATATATTTATTTTGTCAAACGCAAAACCTGCTCAGAGTAGATATGCAAAAAAAAATATATGTTGATGTTGCGATTAAACAGTATTCATCTTAATCACTAGAGTGCAAAGACACCCTGAAACTGTGGATTTTAATAGTCTCTGCACAAAGTGACAGGAGTCATTGATAAGACATAAGTAAGTCAGTCAGTGATAAAGATAAAACTCTGCCTACATGATGGTATGTGTCACTGATAAAGAGGTTTTCTGACATTTTGACCACACTGTCCAGCAGGACATCAGCCACATAATTACAGTTTCTTTAATAAAACTGTTACATTGCATGTGTGGTTGTGGTCACAAGCTCCTCTTACTACAACAACAACAACGGCTTTTTTTCTCTTCTCACCTCCAGGCGATAAAAAGAAGAGAAGTGTCAATTGACACACACCAGCCGGGAATAAAAGAGCCTTCTGTAAGAGCATCAACAACCTGGAAATTAGGGAAAGATGACTCGCCTAAGATTTTCTTTTTAAATGCTTGTGTACTACCATGTGAATTCACAGTTTGGAGGAGCAGGTCGGGGAAATAAGTTAAAAGGACACGAGTTAAAGAAAACCTGTTTTTTCTTCAGGCTTTCGTGAGTCTGGTTTCACCCCAACATCTATCCGCATCTGGATATGGGACTGCAATTTCCTCCGTTGAAGCCACTTTGACATTAGGCTTCCCCGAATGTCTCTTATGATGACGCAAAAGAGTTTAACGAGAATGAGCCAGTGCACCTGAGACCCTAAGACATCCAATTTTTCCAAAACGGTAAATTTCTCAGACCAGATCAACATGATGACATTGTACATATCTGCGCATACATCTTAACCTCTACCTAGAAAACATTTTGGACAAATTAAGCCTCCCGGGAGGTGCATTCACAGATCACTCAGCAGAACAATCACTGGAGAGAGATCAAGCTTGTTCCAACAAATCCTGTTTAATAGGTTTTTGGAAATGTTGACATTGAGGACAAGGTGAAGTAGATGCATGTTGAAATCTCATGGCCTTGCTTGCTTTTTTTTTCTGAAGTGGGGATGTAAGCCCTTCTTTTTCTTTTTTTTTGTACCTGAAGCATGAATTATGTTTGACTAGCCTAATCAAAAAGTGATGGTTATCTCCTCTCCTCCTTCTCACTTGTTTCACAGCGACAATCATGTTTACCATTCCAAAAGATTTCCTCTTCACAATGCTCTCAATCACAGATTAAACAATGCTGCCAGCCACAACAGCCAGTATTAAGCCTGAACAATGATATGATCAACAGCAGTGTTTCATTCATAGGAAGCAAAGGGGGGGAAAAAAATCTTAATTACTAACACATTCTCATCTTCTTAAAAAACATATTTATGGATTTTAATTTTCTCGACTATCTTTGCACACTTAATATTCCAACAGGAAACATTGACGCATTTGCACATGAAACAAAGATAATGGCCAAGTCTGCAATCAAAGCAAATAATTACAATCACACTGTAACTTTTATTGTTCGGCAGCTGAAAATGGGGACAAGCTGGATCAAAAATAAGCAGAGGTGCACACACCATCCCACAGAACCACGCGCTGTAATTTGAGCTGCAATTATCATAAATTACACATCAACAATAAAACAAATGTGGGAAAAATTATGTTGTGGGGGTGCGCACTTGAGTCCTCTTTGGTTGTTCTTGTCCTTTGCGAGGTAATTATAAAAGAAAATTAAGAAGGATAGTGAGAAAAAGACCTGTCTGTCTCCGCGGGTTCACTTTGTTAACAATATAAAGAGAAGTGAAAAAGTTGAATCTACTTTATTGCACAAAGTGTTTCATTGTTCCCGAGAGTTAAAACAATACCGCACGAAGGCAGAAGCTGCAAACGACTTCAGTGACAAAGAAAAAAAATTGAAAAGAATAAATTGTTTTAACCTCGTGGCAAAGCAGTGGAAGAACGGAGAAAGATGCGGAAAGGCTTACTTGTTGAGAAACTGCTCAAGGCCCTGTCTCCGCTCCTCAATGAAGGAGTCATCAAATATCCCATCATCCCCTCGAAACGGAAGCTGCCGGATGAGGGCTTTTCCTGGGAGAGGTGGGACGACCACCTGAGATGAAAGAGCACCCACAGAAAGCGCAGAGCAGCAGTTGAACAGGTGTAAATAAATCATTAATGAGAATTCTAGTGTGTACAATTAAGGGAGCAAAAAGACGGCTCGTAGATAAATGGTCCTGTGGTGATTGTGTATAATCTGGTAAAAACATTTTAATGTAATGTCTGAGTCTTAAAACCAGATTATGAATCTCATTAATAGCAGGACAAAGCACACATACCACATCAAGGTGAAATCTTATGTTAAAATATATTAAAGTCTCTGAAGAACTTTCAAACAAAAACATACAAAAACAGATGTGGTCAATGTTGTCTGCTGATTTGATAAGTACTCAGGAGCCTTTGTGCCGAGTTCACCTCAATGGCTCACCTTGCTCTCCCTCTCCAGCTCCGCTCGGAGCCACTCGAAGTCACTGTACCGCCTCCGTACACTAGACTCCTTCAGCTTGAAGATGGGTAGGTTGGTCTGTGGAGACAAAAGCACAGTGGAGTTGATGCCTTGTTTACTTTGTAATTTTCCTTCAGCTGTTTTGCGAATGGACAAGTACTTTCGAGAAATACACTGTGGTATATTTAAAGCTGCGACAAGCCAGCATTTACAATGATTCGTTGAGATTGGTTCATCTGTAAAACATCCGAAAATAGTAAACAGTGCCTGTCACAAAAGTGCTCGTTGACTGCTTTAAAATGCTAATTTGTTTGACCAACAGTCTAAAATCCAATTTTATTTCATTCATGACATTACAAAGAAAAATGCTGCAAATCATCACATTTGAAAAGCTGAAACTAGACGATTTTTATTTGATAAATGACCTAAACAATTACCAATTAATTATTTTGTTTACTGACTAATCGCTTGACTAACTGTATGAATATAGTGGTTTTCTTGCCATGCGTCATTACAATGTTTTCCTGACAAGGTTAGTTTCACCTGAAACTTTACTGGTAATGCCAAACTTTTAATATCAAGGAATAAACATTATAGACACTACTAACTATCTGTGTAACAATTTGGTCACAGTGTAGCACACTGACCTTTCATAACCAGCTATATAACTAGGTTTGTACCTAGTCTTGTTGCTATAGTTACCTAAAGTAGGAATGTGCCATATAATATCTTTCACAATAATACCTTTATCATGATATTTCAAAATCATATTGTAATAATGGCAATATTCCAAGGTTGTATAGTCATGCACAGCAACAACAAACATGGCTGAAATCTAAGTCAGTTCAAATTGACTTCAGCAGTGTGGAAGTGGTTTGGTTACAAAGATCAGATGCACAAAAAAATAGTGACTAAACAGTAATATTAAGAACAAAAGGATAAACAAGCAATACAACACACTGATTTCAAACAGGAGAGGTAGGTACGATTGTGATGTTGTCAACTAGTCAACTAGAAAGCAACAGAGAGAGAGAGAGAGACTGTGCCAACTTCAAGAAAAAGACAGTGAACGATTTTTATTGCGATGGTTTTGGGCATAGCCTTGTGATATCTACTCTGACTTTATTGAAGGGAAAGACGAGGAGAAACGAACAAAAAAAACAAAGACCGCTTCACCTGGAACCAAACTGAATAGAAAAAAAAAAAAAAGTTCACTTATGTTTTGCTCACCAAGGTCTATCGCATTTATCTTTTGCCATTTTGTGTGTGTGTTCGTTTCCACCGATGCACGGATGCGTGCGTAATTCTAAGTTGCTGTTGACAAGCACTTGAGAGTGAATTTCATATTAAAAAGCGGAGATGTTTCGACATTGACAGAGAACATTGAGCAAACAGCACATCACAGCACAATGTCAAACCTCTTCACTAGTCCTGATGCACATGGCCATCCCATAACAATGTACAAACAAGGAGGGAGTGAATGAGCATTTCATTGACAGGCCACATTCACGCACACAGAATTCACGGAAGAAGGAATCACAAGAGCAAAAGCAATTGAGCAAGTAGGTGCGGCATGAATACCATGTGAGCAGCAGACTGATCGATGAGCAGACTGTGACTGTGTGCAGTTGTGGGGATGCAGAGTTAACTAGAAGGCTGCATAAATGGCTGAACAAAAGAGAAAGGAGTGGGTGTACGTGGTCATAAAGGAAGAGTAGAAAAACTGGAGAGGTTGGGAGCTTCATCTGGTCTGTGCAGGACTAATTGAGGAGGAGGGAGAGCAGGAGTGGTCTTTTCGCTCTCATGGTCTTTCCCTTTCAGTCTTTTTCTTCTTTATTTCCCTTGCTCTGCTATAATAAGTCAGATTTTCTGCCCTTGAGTCTCCTCTTATGGCGATTCAATGGGGAAAACACAGGCATTCGTTTTCTCCCCTCTTTGCTCTCGACTGTCCTCAGTCTTACAAATTATGGATTCGGTGATAAAGAGCAAACTCATTTGATTAAAAAAAAAAAAAAATCTTTATGATGAAAACAAGAGCTGTCTGTCAAGCAACATGACCGTGATTTCATGTGACACAAATGTTACCTCGGGAAATAATTAAAAGAGAATCCTGGATTGGTTTTTGTTGTAACTTTTCAGAGAGGTGCCTATTTAAGCAGTATTGCACCTGAGGGTGTGCTTTGCTGCCATTATTGGCATAACAGTGATGCACTCAGGCTTCATATTTTCATGAACATTTGTTGAATAATTTGCCGGACTGTAAGACATCATAACATGCTAATTTTACATTTGAAACAAGGAACAGAACATGTTTCAGATTCATTAGTTTATTGTAGCCGACTGGTTTTGATCCAGCTTTGGCAGTTACAATGTGAGTAATACTTTTAGTCTTGATTAAGATGTGCCGTCATGCTGATCTGAGCACGCTCGTCGTAAATACTTGTTGCACAGTTAATACAGTTGAACTGTATTGCGTTGTTGTGAGACAGGTGTTTCTATTATTTTGTCCACCCATCATATCAACAGGGGTAGGCTAAAAAAACAGAACCAACTGCACAAACTACATTCTCTAAAATTATCATACAACTGAATCAACAGAACATTATGACCTTTATGGACGTCGCATTCACTGCAGTGTTAGCTGGTGTACCTAATAACTGGCGACTCAGTATATATTTCATGTTTACAAAATAATTAAGGTTTGAATTAAAGTTGTTTTTTCAAGCAGCAGACTTTATGATCCTATGAGATAATTTTACCAGCATGATCTGATTGAGGCGTTTAATTTATCTCTAGAAGGGTGAACAGTAAGTTACCGTCGAATATAGGATATAAAATAATATAATAATATTTACTTTAATATTGTGATTAATTTACAGCACTCCCACTTTATGCTAGGCTCAGATCACAAGATATTTGGCTCAATTTCACAGTCTCATCCGTGTCATTGTCTACAAACGTTTGACACAGAATACCCAGTGAGCAATATGAGCAGTTTACAGATAAAACTGTATTTTGCACCAGGTCTGTTTGTTACATAATTGTGTTATTTTAGTTTTAAATGTGTCCTGCCAAAGAGAATGCTTGATTGAAATTAGACAACTAAAGAAAATAAAACATATTAGTAAATTATTTTCACACCAGGAACTGCTTCCAGACAAGATCAGGACATCCTAAAGCCTGTTTGATATTTTCAAGTATGTTGACAGAAGATTGCAGCTTCATGAGAGGAACACAGTGGATGTGCAATCAAAAAAAATGTTATTATCCTGTTTCATTATTTGTCCTGTGTGTGTCATTTAACAGCTGATAATTATGTCGTCCTTTTGTGTGATACCACCTCATGTCTGTTTGTTAATTAGGTCCTAACTTCAGCGATAGCTGCGACATGAAAGCTGCTTCCTCTCACCCAGTGACATGAGTTTTGTTTTTTCAGCCACCACGAGCCTCGCAGCTCTTTTCCTACACAAACAAACCATTTTGTATCCACTTCCTTCTGTGACCTTTGTCAAAACACAAACAGAAACCAGACTTCGCTGTAGACGAGAAAGAATTCAAAAAGACTGCCAACTACCGTGACTCTTTTTAATAAGGTCACGTTTCCTGTGATTAAAACTTTATCGCCGGTGAAATTGCCTGTTTAAGATGACAGTTGCAATAATAGCAGTATTTCCTTACTGTGGTTATAATCAAATGGTTGCCTGTAAACTCACTGCCACTCCCTCTTTCTCACTGTGCTTTCATGCGTCTCGTCAGCGCTGTAAACTTCCCGTTTCCCCACTTATTTCAAGTTCTCTCCAGGTGAAGTTGTCAATGAGCCCTCCACTCCTCCTCCTCCTCCTCCTTCTCCTCTTTCTCAGGTCACAGGAGAAGTGGATTATCTTAGCTTTATCACCCCAGTGCTCCTGCATTAACTCTGCTCTCCCCTCACCGTGGTCTGTCCCTGCTGCGTCATGTTACCTCACAGCATGGAGTGCCGCAAAGTTAATCCCCCACCACAACAGATCACAGTTACAGGTAATCTGCCACCGCCGTGACTCTAATCCCATCATGTGCACACAGAAAACACTTAACCACGCGCAAGCACACACTGACGTACATGAGGTATGCATGCACAGGTGTTAAGTATATCTGACCGGTCACACAGTTAACAATGTAAAATATAATAGGCGAAAAAGCATTCAAGCCTGTTTGTACACACACAGTCGGACCCGGACCACTCATCTCCACACAATGAAGCTAGCAGTGAGAGCGTAAGAAAAGAAAGTCACCTGGCCTTTCAGTCCTCTCGCCCTCTCCAACCCTATGATTAAGAGATTGGCCTTGCAGGACAAGGGGAGGAACGAAAACGACAAAACTGAAAACTGAGAGGTCTCACTCACTCCTTCACACACACACAACACAGAAAGAGGCGGTGCGTGAGAGCTCTACGAGTCAAAGATCAGGTTTCCCCGGCCTCTGTTCTCTTCACGGCTGGTTAGATGTTAGGGCCTGGGTGTCTCAACTTACTGGCCCCTGCAGTGATTGGGACATGGGACCAGCCCACAGCCAGCCGGGTCTTAGCATTTCATTAATAGTCTAAAAAAGGTACACTTTGCCTCTCTCACTTTCGAAGGAAGAGGAGGAAAGTGAAAGAAATTAGTTAGCGTAAAAAAAAATCATTCAGAGAAATAATATCACAATTAACGGTGATATTAAAGCAGGCGTAACAGAAAATGCTGCACGGAGCATAAAGCTATATATATATTTCTCCTTCAAAACAGACCTCCTCGCTTCACTTTCCATTATGAGGGTGCAAGGTGCAATCTACGCTCCATAGGAAGAGCATGTGATTCATAATGTGTGCGACACAAAACCTCAGGCTCATTGAAAATGGGTTGAAAAGAGGCAGAACCCTTAAAAACAGCCAGGAAGAGAAAGAAAGTGAGAGGGGGGGGGGACAAAGATCACTCATCTCCCGAGAGAACAGTTCAAGGCCACCATGCATTAGCTTTTAGCAGGATGGATTAAGTCAAGTTTGAGAGTGCGCATCCTAAACCTCCCCCATGCCCCCTTCTTACCCCTCCCATACACTCTTCTTTCAGAATAATAGCATAAAAAAAATGGCAACATAATACCATCTCATTGCATCATATTCCAAAATGGGGGGGGGAGAAAAAGACAGGGAACAAAAGCGTTGGGGCTATAGGTCTTTTTGCTCTCGCCTCTCCATGTACTCTCACACTCGTTCTCTCGCTTTGCCGGCCCCTGCGGCCTGACAGCCTACCCTCTCTCCGACTCGCCTAGCTGGCAAAAAGCTGCTTTGTTGCCATAGTATCAACTCCCACTTTTGATACTGTCATTTCAAGTAGGATATGGTAGCCTTGATACAATATGTTCCCTATTTCCATTAAAATAGTTGTCGAAGAGGATGCTGTAGACTTTGGATTACACTTGACTGTGCCTGACAAGCGCCCGCCCCCCCACCACCACCACACACACACACACCCACTCCCCATCTCTCCCCATTTTATTAATGACCAAAGGCCCCCGCCCCAATGCCCAAATGGAAAAGAGAAAGAAAGAGAGAGGGAGAAGCTATGTGAGTAGAGAAGAGGAGGGGTAGAAGACTGAGCGAGAGTGAGCGACAGAGCTATAAGAGGCCTTTTATGTACTCCTATCCATAAACAAAGTGAGATCCCAAAGTTCACTCCCCTGAATGTGCTCTCTGGATGAGATGGGAACCAACTAAAGACAAGAAATTTTGATAATACCCCCCCCAACCAACCAACCACCCCCTCACACAGACACACATCCCAACTCCAACCCTCTGTTTGCTGAGGGTCCAAACAAATACACTATGCTGCTACAGAGAGAGAGAGAGAGAGAGAGAAAGAGAGAGAGAGAGGGGGGGGTCCTCTTGAACCAGGAACAACAGAAAAAAAAAACATTAAGGTGATATGATAGGACTCTGCAGAATAACTCTGTCCATTAGGAACATGAAAAACATGTGCAGAGGCAGGAAAAAAAAACAAACCTACCAGCCCTCCTGTGGTCTATAAGCCATTACAGAAACTACACTTAAAACGGAGGGATTTAGATGAGAACAAAAATCCATTGTTTCAACACGACCCCGGACATTACAAGTCTGCTCAGGCAAAATGAGATATCCGCCTCCTTTCAGTATAAACTTAGCTTCCACCTCTTTAAAAAAAAAAAAAAAAAACCTGACTGAAAGAAGTGGATTGATCCCATTGATTTTAAACACAAAATGGCATTCCTGCTTGTGAACAAGTGACTGTGTAACCTGCCCCACAGCCACCGCAACTAGTTGGCATCTCGAATGATAATCCAGTCTTTATGCAATTTGTCTCACCGCTAACTTGACGAACATTCAGGCGCTACAAGCCAAACGCATAAGCTGACGTTTGTTTGGGAAAAAAAAAGGAGGCAAACTTTGAAATATGGTAAACCATATGTAGTTATCACAGGGACTTCAATAATCACACTATGAACTAGGCGCACACAGCTGGGAGTGAAATGGGATAAATGGGATAAGTGGGCAATAGGGTGATGGCTGGCGAGGGGGTGGCTTTTTGCCCTCCCATGGGTGAGGGGCAGGGGGGGGAATAAACGCTCCAGCTCCCCCCCCGTACCCTGGCCTGTTTCATTCTTCTCTTCTCTCAATGAAGGGATTAGGCAGACTCTCTCAGTGTGGCCACAAGGGCTCTCTCGATTTCAGATGGATAGCAGGACAGCAGTGAGAACAGCCGACGAGGGAGCGAGTTATAAACACAAACTGTACGGCATAATTAGATAAAATTAAAAAAGTACTTCTATATCTTAAAAAGGCGGGAAAACAAAAAGCAAAGCGGCGCCGTGCATTCCGGGCCGAGGCTTTGCAGCTAACGCTCTTAGCATGCTGGAGATGGGAGTAAAATGCTTCTAAAGAAAGCCGAAGAAAGGAGAAGGAGAGAAGCAAAGCAAAGTTGACACCACGTTTGTTGAGAAGTGAGGGATGCACCACTTATTCTGTGGTCTTATGCAAAGCAGGGTCACGCAGGGCTATGAGGTGCACAATAATGCTGATTACACGCATATGCTAATTATTACACGCTAATCAAGTACAGTAGCCTTATATTCAACGCTAATGCCTGGAGACGGCTTCTCTTTCCCTCAGCCCGTTTCTTTAAGGTAAAGAGAAACTATAAATACTTTAGGGCTGCTCAACAATCTAAATACTCCAGGCCACTAACTACAGGGGTGTCAGTCAACTGAAATGACAATTTAAAGATAAGAGATGAGGCAATCAGATGAGCCGAGTGACTGCCTGACAATTTCAGACGCTCACTACAGCATTAAAAACTTAGATGTCATTAAAACTTAAGACAGTAGAGTCCTGGATTGGTTTAATTTATGCTAAATCGTATGTGGTGACAGACGTGATGAAAAATGAAACAAATGTCTTTAAGGAAAAAAATAAAATAAAACTCCATCTGCTGACGAAGGCTGTGTGATATGGTTGAAAGCTCTAGATTCAAATGGTAAATGGACCTTGAGATCTCTTTTTTTTCTGCCCAATAGTTTGTCTGCTATACGTGTTTGCTCACTGAAGTAAAGTGCTAAGCATTGTGTAAAAGTGGTTTCAACTCAATCACTTTAAGCTGATTCAGCTCGACGATTTTGAACTGTGTGTGTGTCAGACAATCCTAACTATTGCAAAACAGATCCTGAATTATGTTTACACTTCTCTGACCGTTACTCTCTTCACATATTGCTCAATAATGCCACATTTCCGGCCGAAGCAGAAGCAGATACTCTTAACATGTCACATTTAATTAGAGCCAGATGTGTTGTGGACAGTAGATTTGGATATTACCACTGAGTGAATTGAGTGTAAATATCTTTGTGCCTGGCTGGATCAGGTTGGATTTAAAATTCCACATTGACACACAAGCTCCGACAAACAAATTGGATATTTTTACTGATTTCTCTATGTTCGGTGTGGGAGCAAGGGATGTTTTCTAGGTTGCATACCTGCCACTCAGTCACCTGTAGGAGGGGTTAGGTGTGCGTGTGTGTCACCTGGGCGTAGTGGTAGTAATTTAAATCACCTGTACAGGTTTGTAGTTTTTGTTGTTGCATTAGAGAGGGGTTGAGTGGGGTGGCGTGATTTTCTGTTGACCGCAAATGTGAACGCAAACACAAAGGCAATCTGTGTCACAACATCTACGGAGCATCATGTGAGTTAAATCCCGTATGTGTGTTTTTCAATAAAACAATCAAAAGCAGCTACGGACGGATGTTTTGTCTGTACATAGCGTGTCGGACAGATCATCCTACATCAGCCTCTCGGCGGCTAATTGTTGCGCTGGATAGCCGCTAATACATTCGGTACAAAGTGAATAATTGTGACTCTAATAGCTACCGGTAAGATTTCTTATCGGTAACTATCATTATACGTCCTGACAGGCATTGGTCCCAATTTATTTATAAAGCCCTTACTGAAACCCTGTCATCATATATCACATCTTTATTAAACTGGTCCCATAGTCCTGATTTAACTCGTTCAAGTGATGCACAACGTCCTGATCAGAGTCCCAGTGGTTTTTGTGCTGGACACATTTGAACACTTTACAACACACATTAAAATTTAGCAAGGCCAATCTGCTCCGCTCTTGAATGTTACTGTATTTAACTGCTGTCTGCTTTCTGTTTCATTGTTAAATTATTTTAAGGTGTAACACATTCACCTTCGAATGCACAAGCCTGTTATAATATAATAATTTGTCGTGATTTAAATATAGGTGCTATAGGAGTACTCTTACCAACTACCAGCTAGTTCATGAACTGACGATAGGAACTTTTCAAGATGAAAAGCATGTTCTTCAGCAGAGTAGGAGGAAGGAAATGTGTCATGGGAGGTGAGGAGGGGGGTGGTGGTGGTGGTGGAGAGGATCAGGCAGCGTGTTGCATCCTGTCTGTCCTTTCCAGAGAAGCTGACTTGCTGAGCGGGTGTTCCTCTTTGGCCCCCGGTGTTGGAGCAACTTTGGCTAAACTTCTGATGAGTAATCAGTCAAGTCAAGCCAGCTCTTAAAAACCAAACATGACATGTGCATGAATAAAGACACCTTATAGTATTGTGGTTAAAAACAGAGCTCACCACCAATGTTAGGGTGCTCATTAAATGGGAGCAATGCTGTTATCTTGTCTTTGCAGTCAGAAAAAAATGGGGTGTGGCTGGAGTTCAAGTCTGAACTAATTAGGAAGACTTTAACTTTGATAATACTCAGCTAACTACAAAGGTTGTGTGTAACTCCAACGGATTTGTGGACACATGACTTGTGTGGAAACAACACTTGAGGCTAATGTAAACAAGTTGTCTCCTCTGGTGGATAAACAGCAATTTGACAGTTACCGTTGCTAGTTTCGCTGTATTTAACGTTGTTGTCACGATCCTTCGATGGCTCGTTAATTAACCTGTAGTTAAATAATCTGTCCTCACGGTTAACATCGATAAACAGCGCCGACTCGTTGGTTTTGATGTCAGATAGCTGCTAACCAGTGCTAGCTGTTTTTTTTTTTTTTTTGACGAGAGTTACTAGCCTGCTAGCTAGCGCCAGCTAACTCGTTTCGCCAACAACAACGCCTCGCTCTGCTCAAGTTGTGAATATAACTAAGTGAATATATCGACTCTAAGTCTTTCTGACTGTGGCAATCCTAATGTCAAGGAGTCATAACTTTCTTTGACCACAGGAAAGACGTTTCTTAGCGTAAAAAAAAAAAAAAGAGGCTAACATCATTAGCGCTTCTTACAGCAGGCTCACCTTCAGTCTGACTTCATACGTAGTATACCGGGTCCTGCCGACCCCGATGGTCTCAGGGTTGCTCACATCGATCTCTAGAAAATTACTCGGGGGTCCATAGGCGTCGTTTAGGTTTTGGGGCTTGCTGAAGAGCCGTCTTGTGTCAGCTATGGTATCAGCCATTTCTCTCCTGTCCTTCCAGCAGCTAGCGATAGTGTCAAGTTGGCCAGAATACAAACGCGTACGTTCCCTTGGTAACCTTCAAAATAAAACATTTGGCGGCCGTTGTGTCCGCGTAATGAACGTTGTTGTGAATAAAGCAACTATTTTAGGATTTTTACTGTATTAAATAATGCTGAATACTCGTATTAGTGTGTTTTAATGGGAGTTTATCTTTATTACATATACAAATATATAATCGTGACATTTATTCTGAAGCGAAATCACACAAGTTCCGGTATTGCCCAGTCTCGCAGTGTCGCTAGCTTCAAAGGCCAGCGCGCTGCACTTCCGATCAGCTGAGGTTCAGCTGACACTGCTCGGCCACCTGCTGCTCGGTTTGTTTACAACCCCGCCAGCGGGCACATTGGCCGCAGTCACCTCTTTTTAACGACACTCTTTGCCTTCGAGCGTTTTCATTTACGCAATACGGATCAACGGCACTTGTGTCAAGTCAAGTCAAGTCATCGCTGCTAAAAAAAAAAAAAAGTAAAACACACGTGATCTGACGTTTAAAACTCGACAAAGTGCTCAGGATTTAATGCTCAAAAGAGAATACAGTGCCTTTATTGTCACACATGCATTCAATCGCTCACGGATAAATAATAGTAGCACTGGAAAGATACAAAAGTCAGTAGTAAATAAAAAGCAACACATTGAAAGCTGCTATTGCACATTGCTCTTCAATGTTACTGCACCTTGAAGATATATTATTGCACGTTCTACAGAGATATAGAGAGCTATGTTGCACACTGTACTTTTTTGCACAAAGTTACTGATCTTTTGTGTATTTTGTTTATTTTGACATGGTCAGAACTATGTGATCTTCTTTTATTTTTGATTTTATTCTATTCATACCCTATCTACTTCATGCGTTTTATATATAACGTGTGTCTGTTTGTGTTTGTAATACTAAAACTGTAATAATCTATCATCTATATGCAGATATACTGCACATACAGTGTGCAGATGTCATTAAAACTTTATATAGAAAACGACAATGTTTCATCTTATTAATACGCTTAACTATAAAGAAATAATCAACACGTTTGTTATATGTGATGAAACCTATTCAGGACGTGTCACAGTTAATTCCCTGTGCCATGGTGTTGATATGGTGACATTTGAATGTCAATAAAGTTTCCGGGTTTTGAAACAGCATGGCGGCTCAGGCGGTCTGCACAGCTGTCAGAGGCTCAGTCATGTGTTTGCTTAAAGACACTGTCCTCACCTCAAAGAAAATGTGTAATCTGTCAAGCATTTGCACCGGAAAAGGTACGTGTCATTCCGTCATGCTGGAGTGAGTAATATTCAAATTGTGCGAGATTTCTTGTTAGGTAATACTGCACATGTGTGGTACCTTCACCCACAGTAATCTCTGAATTACACACTAGTTGTGGTTGTACCACTGTTTCAAGGCTTTTCTGCAAACGACTCATACAGTTTGCTCTAATGCTTCAAGGTTACACTACTAGTTGGAGGACGTGCAGTTCATCTTCCTCATCTGAGCCTCCAGCAGCAGATGTTTGTGCCTTGAGTGAAACCATTGGACACTATGACCGCCTTGTTCAGTGTGGCTCCCTGAGGGAAGATGCTCTGCAGAGAGATGTCGTCCAGCAGCTGGCTCAACTGCAACACACACTGAAGAACTACAGTAACAGCGTGTACCTGAACCCACCTCCACCGAGGATACACTCAAAAGATAACAGTCAGCTTGCAAAAGATAAAGACCCCCACAGTACATCAGATGAAAACAAAGGCGGTGGAGCCACTGCTGAGGTAAAGGGGTTATATTGACATGAAGTGTCATCATAACACGATCATGTATAATCTGATAATCAAACCTTCAACACTCAAATCATTTCCTAGAAAATACAAATGAAGGTAGTTATGAAACCTACGCGTGATTCCTACTAAACACTGCTATATCAAAATTAAAGATTATGAGCTCAATTAAGTCCATATAGAACTCTTGTAACTATTATTAGAGTATTCCTTGTGGATAGATTTTTGACATGTAGCTAGTCACCATAAAAGACATCTAAGCCACTGTGACTCAAGAATGTAGGTTGTCCACTAATTAGAAGATCGGTGGTTCAATCTTTAGTAGTCTGCATGTCGAAGTGTCCTTGGGGCGAGACACTGAACCCCAAATTCAGTGGCACCTTACATGGCACCTTACATGGCAGTCAATGCCGTCAGTGTATGAATGTGTGTAAGCGATATATAACAGTCCATTTACCATGATCAGGATGAAAAATGATCATCAACAAAACATTTTGAACTCACTCTCTCTAGTTCTCTCAGAACAACAAGCCTTTCCTATGTGCAAGTATCACGTGCCACTAACACACAACATAGACTCTGTTGACTCAATGAATCCCCGCCCCTTTCACTGCTCAGTAGTAGTTAATACAGGCAGCTCAGTAGTCATCGTGGATCCTATGGATGATATTATAGCACCTGTATGTCAAACAGATCCATCTCCGTATCAAATGAGACTCCATCCACTAAAGACCATGTGATACGGTAGAAAGCCCAAGAAAAACTTACTAAGGCTCCAGTTCTGTCATGACACTGGCACTGTCACTTTTTCCCTTCTGCTCCAAGCCTGAAAACCTCTTCTGTCTGGTGATCCAAAGCTCCTGTGCTACCAGTGTAAACACTCACCTGATGCTCTGAGCATCCAGTCCCGGTCATTATGGCTAACTGAGCAGAGCTAACGAGCTAACGGCAGCTACATTTACCAGCAGTTTACAACAGAAAACTGTAAATCACAGAGTTGATGTCGACCATTTTCTTCATAAAATATGATCCTGTTTCACCAAAATAACTAGTGCATTTGGTAGAAAATAATGAAAGATTTTGGACACTCTTCAAAATTTGAATGGCAGCATGGATGCATCTGGACTCTCATTCTGTTACAAAGCCCAGTTGACGTCTAACGTATGGAGAATCCGCTACACTGTTGCATCACCGATGGTGGCCGTGGGGCTCAGTTCAAAGGGAGGGTAGGGGTCTGGGAAGTGTATTGTGCATGTGAGTTTTGGAACGGTGTAATGTAGGGAGGCTGTTGTTGTTTTTAGGTCAGGGAAGCTGACTGTCTAGTATTTGGTGGTGGGAGTTTTTTTTGTTGGTTGGCTGGCACAGAAACATAGGGTTAGGCAGAGATTTTGGAAGGCAGCAGGGCAGACCTCCCGCTGGGCCCGTCCCGGCACCCCTCTCACTCTCTCACCGTCCCCATGCAGTAATGAGGGGATCCCCATTGTCTGGACCATTCTTGTCCTTTTTGCTTTTGATTCGGGACTCTGACAAATACTTTGGTGTTAGGCTATCAACACCACCGCCCCCCTCTTCTTCTTTGCACCTTATTTCTTGCTCTGTCTCTCTCTCACACACACACACACACACACATACACACAGAGTGACTGGAGTACTTATGCAATTATTCTGGTTTGAATCAGGTCATACCACTGTCCTTTCGGTGTCTGTTCTTTCTGTGAAAGTGCCGCCATTGTCCTCACTAACTGACCAAGTCTGTGAGGGGAGTACACTTGACTTAATATTGACCCAATGTGGCGTGGTTTTGCGGATGGTCGGCTAACAATGGGCCATTGTTTAGAGGGAGCCACCCTCTTCAAGTCAGACCTGCATCATAGTTATTAGTCCTGTATGTTGTAGGTCTCCAGCAGGACAGTTGTACCCCGATAAACAAACCGAGACTCCCACAGTCACTCCATTAACCTTGTTAATGAGAGACATGAAATATTCCAAAGCAGTTTTCCTGAAGTCATGTCCTGCATGTGAACTTTTAACTTATGTGCCAGTCTATATCCTCCTCTGAGAGGTTAGATAAGGC